>NW_021703769.1:17182057-17302322 GCF_005190385.1 Monodon monoceros | reverse complement strand
GTGGCACAGTGGTTGAGAGTCCGCCTGCCGATGCAGGGGACGCGGTTTCGTGCCCCGGTCCGGGAGGATCCCACGTGCCGCGGAGCGGCTGGGCCCGTGAGCCATGGCCGCTGAGCCTGCGCTCCGCAACGGGAGAGGCCACAGCAGTGAGAGGCCCGTGTACCGCAAAAAAAAAAAAAAAAAAAAAAAAAAGGAGGAAAAGAGAATCCAAGGTGCAAGGTCTTTGAGACCTAAGTTAGCAATTGGGATTTAATGTGAAATGCATTATTTCTATAGGTAATGTAATAAAATTCTGGGAGACAGTAACAAAAACTTACATAAATGCAAAGAGATTTAAGACTGTAAAGATGTAAATTACCCACCATGTTGTTTCATATATTCAATGTAATTCTAATCAAAACTACAACAGGGCTTGTCATTAAATTGGAAAACTAAATTCTAACATGAAAGAGCCAAGGGCAAGAATAGCCAAGATATTTCTAAAGAAGAATGAGGAGGAGGGACGAGCTCTGTTAGAGATCAGGATTCACTGTGAAGCTCTAATAACTCTGAGTGCGGCTGTTATAGATGGTGGCCACCGGAACAGAAAGCTCAGAAACAGATGAATGCGTATAAGGAACTTCGGCCTATGTCAGATACGGCCTGGGAGAACAAGGAAAGAGCGGGCTGTCATTAAAAGGACCCGGGGAAAGTATTTATCCACAGAGGAGAAAATGAATTTTGCACCTCATCTCACACCATACACAAAAATTAACTGTGGATAAACAAAGGACTTATATTTAGAGAACAAAACTATACAGTTTTTAGTAGAAATATAGGGAATCATCTTTCTCACCTTGGTTTGGGGAATAGTTACTTAAGGACACAGAATGTGCTTATTAGATAAGCGAAGACTGATAAAATTGACTACATTATAATTAAGGGCTTCTGTTATCAAAAGATACCTTACAGGAAGTAAAAATGGCAAGTTATACACATAACTGACAAAATAGTATAAAAAGCATATAAAGAAAGACTACGTATCAATAAGATCAGGGCAGATAATCCAGTAGAAAATGGGCAAAATACATGAATACACCTCCCACAAAAAGTAAATACAAATGAGTAGCAAATATTTGAAAAGATATTCAACCTTATTAATGACTGAGGGAATACAAAGCAAGACAACAAAAAGATGCCATTTTATACCTATTTAACTGGTCAAAATTAAGACTCTTGACCAGACCAATATTGGAGAGCATTTGGAATCGTAGAAGCTCTCATACTTTGCTGACATGAGGGTAAATCGTTGAGCCTAGTTTGGAAAATAATTCCGCTTTTTTTTTTTTGTAAAGTTGAACATTACCATATGACTTAGTCTCTGGATATAAACTCAAAAGAAAATCTTGCACATATGCAACAGGAGATATGTACAAGGATGCTCGTATCCTCACAGTTGATAAAGGCAACATCCTAGAAGGAACCCTGATGCCTATCAAGGGCTTATGAATAAATGTGCTGTACTATCTGCACACAGTGGAATATTATACAGCAGTCAAGATGAGCATGCTGCAGCTACGCTCATCAGAGGGATGACTACCGGCAACATAATATGGGGTAAAAATGCTAAGAGACTATATACAACGGAAAATCCTTTATTGAAGTTAAAGGACTAACAAAACAAAATAGTATGACTTTAAGGAATGTATATGAACAGTAAAGCCATATGAAATACAAAGGAATTGTATACAACATTCAGGTTAGCGGGAGGAGTCAGTAGGTTGGGGTGGGAGGAGCTCGTAAGTCTATAAGATACTGTCAAAAGTTCTGGTTGTCTCGGTAGCTGGTGTGTAATTGCAAAATGAAATAATGAATAAATACAAAAAGGGGTCATGCACAGACCAATGAGGAAAGTATTTCATGAGACAAAGAGTGAGATTAATTCAATTTTGGACACCTGAGTGGTAGGTCAAAGTAGGAAGGATCCTTTGAATCTAACTGGTCCAGTTCTCCTAGGTCAGAGCTGTAGAGACCAAGGACCAGGTAGGAAAAGGGACTCACTCAAATATATTACTTGGCTATGGCAAACTAAAAGTCGACCTTTAATTTCCTAATAGCATAATTCACTATTTGACTTGCAATGATACACGTATGCTAAAACAATGCATAAAATAAAAGGGACACCAAGAAAGCAAAGCAATGGTGATTTTTATGATATATATTTTGAAGGGCTCTGAAAAAGACCTGGTATGCATGAATGCATGCACGCATGCATGCATGCATTGAGTCCATAATGATATAGGCCAACGTCCCATACTTGGGTGTAAAGTTTAAGGAACTACTACTCTTCTCTTGGTGAAGAATGAAGAAAAAGTAGCCAGAGAAAAGGATCAGAGTGAGGGGAAGAAATCCACCTGCCATCTTCTGAGACCCATGAAAGGATAATCTCTGAATCATAAATTTGAATTCCAGCCTCCAGAGACTTCAGGATGAAGGCTCCAAATGCCTTGATGATAGATGAACACTCACAACCCCTCTTCATTTTTTAGTCCCAAACAAAGAGCTCTTCTGACCAAAACACAAAGGAAAGAGCCAGCCAGTTAAAAGCGCCAAATCCATGCCACACTGCCCTGTCCAGGTGGAAATCCAACAGGAGTAATAAGGTAAAACATCTGAGATGAAAAGAGAACAACTTCTGATGTTTAAAGAGACACTCGGCAGCTTAAACACCGCCTCTGGGCATAGCTTATTGAGAGGACCAGGTAGCCAAAGAGAGGGTTCCATCAGTAGGCACGTGGCTGTGTGTACAGGCCACTCCTCACAAAAAGCACAGTGCATCAAAACACAGTTTCCCTCCCATGTAAGGAACGTGAAGGAGAGCCCGGCTGGCCAAATGCAGAACGACCCTTTCATTTCCCTCCCTCCACTCTCTTAGGACAACTGCAAATGCACAGGATTAAATTTAACCTGCAGGGTTTTTTTTTAATTCAAATTTTCCTTTAGCAAAAGCTCTGGAGAGGAATTAAGGCAGAAGTTCATGAGAAACAGCTGGGAACCCATCGAGCTATTCCTATGACACGGATAGGAAATGACCTGGAGTTTCTCCAGGCAAGGAGAAAACAGAGCCCTGTGCCTCTGAAATCTACTACAGTTAACTCTCCAAAAAAAGTAGAGCAATTCCAAGGATGCAATGGGGACTAAGGGTACAGCCCAAGGGTAGAGGCTTCACACGCACATGTGAACAAATACATATGTGCATACACGTGCCATGTTACAGCTACATACACTCACAAACCTATATGCTTATAAACACATATACCAAGACAAATATACTGGTCCACGTGTGCTCACTGTGGGAATATTTTCCATGCAGTAACTTCTACTGCTTTCTTTACAGCTAAGTTGAATGACTAATGTTTATTGTGAAAACCTTTTTATTGCCAGGAGAACATGATTTGCTGTTCTTTAGGTAACAAGTGCCATGCATCTGTTGATTCCTACTGTCACATTACCTGGCTCCATCACAAACACTTGTGTTGTAATAAAAAAAAAAAAGAAAGAAACACCCCGAGGCAAATATATAGGCATTCTTGGTATGCTAAAAGTGGATGACAGGCAGCTCTAATGGTCCCACTTACATAAATGCAACTTATTCATATCAGAAGGCAACTTCCTTTCCTTCCAGACTCAGAGTGCCAGAAATCATTCCTTTCAACCAGCCTGTCAGCCCAGCAGAGGAACATCCTATGGAGGACGTGTAATGGGCTGAGGGTTAGGAAAAATGGCTCCTTGACATCCCAGGGCTCTGACTTTTAAGACTTAGGGAAAGCCTCTGGGAAAATCTATGAAGCTCTGTGTGTGCGTATGCCTTTTTTTAAATCTCACAAATAAACAACAGAACTAACTTCTACCGTAAAAGGAGAGGGGAAGGTATTTGTAAGGTAAAGTCCATGGTGGATTCTGCTGTCAGAGCTGCAAGATGCCATTCATGAAATGCAAAGGGATATTGATGGACTGATCCGGTCTTGTGTGTCTTCAATTATTCCACAAACTGTTTGTTTAGCAAACTTGAGGGAAAAAAAGCCAATGCTTCTTGAATTTGAGCCTTAACATAATTAGTGCCTAGCATCTGCATGGGCATGGGTTTGAGCTGGCTATAGTGTAACATCAGACAATGTTGTATTCCGGAAGAGTGAAAATGAAGGCAGGGGAAAGCTAGAGTCATGACGGTGTTTATTTAGCAGGTATTTAGCTAGGATAACATATCAGAGTGGACTGACTGGATGCACGTTATGGAATGCTTCTTCCCAACCTTGGATGTACACTAAAATTTCCCAAAGCACTTAAAAAAAAAAAACAACTCCACATGGATAGAACTTTCCCTCCAGATATTCTGATTTATTTGGAATACAATGTTGCCTAAGCATTCAGTCATCCATCCATCCATCTATTTATGTATCCACCTACCAATGTATTTATGATATGTTCTGGAGCTCTCAAGGTATGATTCTCATTTTCAGCCAATCTTGAGAACCACTAGACTTGTCAGACAAAATTTCACCATTACCTCTTATTAAGATAAAGTACAAATCTACACACCCATATAAGGAATATTTATTGAGCACATATGATGTGCAAACTTTTCTTTTAGGTCCTGAGGACACACTAAAAAGCAAAAACAAATATGACCCGTGTCAGTTCAAGATGAGTTCTCCACCAGGCTGGAGAACCAGGGAAGAGCTAGTTTCACAGTTCAGTTCTGAAGGTCGTCTGTGGGCAGAATTCCATCTTTTGCTCAGGGGAGCTCAGTCTTTTGTTCTATTCTGAGCTTCAACTCAGAGGGCCTCCATAGTGAGGCCCACCCACACTATGGAGGGCAATCTGCTTTACTCAAAGTCCACTGGCTTAAATGTTAATCTCATCCAAAAACACCATCACAAAAACATCCAGAATAATGTTTGACCTCATATCTGGGCACCGTGGCCCAGTCAAGCTGACACATAAAATAACCATCACACGGCCCATGCCCTTATGGGGCTAAAAGTCCGGTAGGGGACTAGATGATGCTACAGCACACAAACAAAGTAAGTGCAGATTGTAAAAATGGTATGACAGAAATAAGCAAATTGCTGGAGAAAATGGACAGTACAGGGAAAAAGCCTCTTGGAGGTAAAGAATAGGAAGGAACCAGCCACAAGAAACATAAAGTAAAAAGTGCTACAGGCAGAAGCGACAGCATTCACAAAGTCACATGGGCTGCAAAGAACTGGATGAGCTGGAGGAAGTGTTAGAAAGCCAGAGGGGCTGGTACCCAGAAAACAGTGGGAAGAGAGGCAGCAGATGAAGTTATAGGGGCCAGATCATCCGGGGCTCTAAAGTTAAGACGAAGCCAAAGCAGGGAAGTAACATGACTGAATTTACTTTTCAAGATGCTCTGTCTGGCTGCAATGTGGGGAAGTGGAATAGGGGAAGTGTGGATGGGGGATCGGCAGGGAGGTTCTGAAGTGGTCCAGGTATCAGATTAGTGCTCAGAACACTGTGGTGGTGGAGGCGGTGTCGTATGACCTGGCCTGGATGGAACTTTCTAGAGTATTTGATGTGTGGCGGGTGGGAGGAATGGACGATTCCCATACTTATGGCTTAAACGATTCAAAAGAAATAAGAGCCTTTTTCCTAGTTACGAGCCTGGTTCATGTTACACCCACTAGCCACCTGCATTATGCAAACTGTACATCGTAATTAATGCAGATCCAGCTTGAATTACGCAAATTCTTGCTTCGGGCTGTGCTAGTCACTTCCTACCTCTACCACCTCCTGCCCATCGAAGACCACATCCCATCCTCCCTAATGACCCTCTGTGGACTGGAGCCATAAGCCTGTCTCGGGTAAGCGAGCCCTGAGAGGTCATGACAGCCAAGCCAAGAGAAAGCAGGAGGATGAACATCCAAAAGGAGGCAGCACCTCCCCCGGGCCTTTCTCTGAGAGCCTGCTCTGAGCTCATCACGCAGCTGGCCCCTCTCTCCATCAGAGCTTGTCCGCACCGGTCCTGCGCAGAACTTCTCTCCGGCTCAGGACACATGCCTGGCCTTCCTGCAATGCACTCTGATGGAATGCTGATTCCTGGGGCCCATGCTTTTGGTTAAGATCAAATGCAACTGTCTATATGCTGGAAAAATATTGACGACCCTCCAACCTATCCCGACTTTTAAAGGGGCTTCTGCACAGGAATGCCGCCTTGTTTTACTGAGGCGAAGTCTGTGTTTTATTTAACTCTGAACGCCAGGCGCCTAGAATAGCTTGCAGGATAAATGTCAATCAACTCTAGCATAATCAAGACACCCATTCCTGCCTCATTAGGGTCCTCTCATTCCCTTTAAGCTTCTCAGATTTATACACTGTAATTAGAAACTTGGTGATTTTGACTGCTAAACATAAAGGCTTACTGGGAAGCTTCACATGTCTGAATTTTTAAAATTTTCACACGTTAATCCAGTTGCATCTTCTGGCCCAATTCCCTCACACTGTTTTATATTTATTTTTGGACAGAGACGAGAACCATTAATTGAATTGAAACACATATTGATTATTGTTTTTCATGAACTCTGAACAGCTTGTCTCGGAATGATTTTACTGAGGAGTTTTTAGGCAACTGTTTGACTGGATTGTTTCCCCTGTGACCGCATTCTGGCTTGCGTGCCTGTCTGCGGTTGCCTGGTCTGCTTTTAGGGAGTCCTGTTGTTCGCAAGAGCAGAGTCAGAGTGGAAGGGGTCACGCCAACCCTCTTCACGTACAGGCCCTGATTGGGGCACCCTGATAGCCCATCAAACCCAAGTAGGGCTCCGGAAGAGTCTATGCAAATAGCATGCTTTCCACATCCCTGGTGAAAATCCTCAGCTCTCTGGACCCCATGTGAGCAGAGATATCCCTCAGTTCATGTAGTCGCCACATTATTCATCCAAGGACTGCAGTGTCTGCATCAAGCAGAGCTTTCCAGAGCCAGATTAGGACATTTTAGGATGTGTCTTACAGCACTGCTTCTCCCATGTTCATGTGCGCGTGAGTCACCTTGTTAAGACACAGACTCTGATTCAGTGGATGAGCTGGGGCCTGAGATGCTGCATGTCTGACCTGCTCCCAGGTGATGCTGATCTGCGGGTGTGTAGGCACGGGGCCTTTGACGTGACCTCTCTTCATGCACTGTCTGTCATCCTGCTGGGGAAGTGACCACAGAAGTGCACCCTGCGTCTCCACTAAAATACAAATTCCCGAAGATCTGAGGCCATGGGCTATGCACCCTGATGCGTCCTGCTGCAGCAGAGGCGAGGCTGGCTTCAGTGGGCTCTGATGAGCATTCTGAGCTCCCCCTTCAGTGGCACGGAGAGAGGTCGTGGCTGTTGGAGAATCGGGCCGTTTCACAGCCCTGGGGTGGCATCAGGGTAGGGGGCTAGACTTCCAGCCCTTAGGGATAGGAGGCCAGAATCTAAGTCCACGGTTCCAGGGAGCTCTTCAAGATGAGAACTCCTGACTGAAAGGAAGGTGTCAAAGTCCAGAAGGAGGCAGCAAGGAAAAAGCAGATGTGACAAAGTTTTCACCTCTTCCACCTGGATGCAAGGGCTTCTAACAAATAGTTGAGCTCTCGTTGCAGTATCATAGATGAGTTAAATGTCCTTGCCTCCTGGCACATTTTCCAGGTGTCCCTGAGATGCTTATGTGCTCACAGCCACTAGCCACACAACAGCCAGGTGATTTTTTTAAGAATGCAAATATGATTCCTTCACTCCTCTGCTTAAAATCCTCCTAGGGTGTTCTGTTCCTCTCAGGAGAAAGCGCAAACTCTAGAAGCCTTGCGTAACCTGACTCTGCCCACCCACTCTCCACATGGCCTCATCACTATCGTCCATGCTCACGAGGCTTCAGTCACTCTGACCTCCTTCCTACTTGTAAAACAGGCCAGAGTCATTCCTACTGCAGGGCCTTTACACTAGTTGTTTTCCTTCAAGTGTCATCACTGCTTTGCCTTTGAAGTCTCTGGCCACAGGCAAGGTTTCAACAGCAGAGCAAATCCAAAATGAGGTGTAAAACTTTGGTTGTGTGGGATTGGCGTGGATTTACTTTTCCTTTGAATTTTACCCAGTAGAAGCCTGGAACAGTTTGACACCTTCATATTACAATGAGGGGACTGAAGCACAGAGACTGAATGGAACATAATCAAAGCTATTCTGATTTTGGAGGGCAGAACTGTCCAAGGGTGGGCCCACAGGTTATGACTTGGACCCACGGGGAAGGGAATTTAATCTTAACATATGACATAACACTTAGACCTGCTGTATTTAACAATTTTTACAATATTTACAAAGTTATAACTCTTCTTCACTCCCTCCTCTTTTTGGCTTTTGACTTTGCTGAGTCCAAGGTTGTACATAGGAAGGCACAGACAATCCTGGATTTCTCTTCCATTTGTGTTGTCTGATTTTTCCTTGCCACAAAATGTACTTTCTGAGATCAGAACAGGGTGATTTGTGGTTTATGGATTTCTCTCTAGAAATTATAACCAGAACCTAATTTAAAAAATCAAATTGGTTTCATCTAATTAAATTTGGAAATTGCCTCATAAACACATGTTCTGTTATAAATGTCTTTAAAAGCAAGGTCTCCTGCTCACTACCTGAGGCAGGACTGGGTCGAGCCCAGCGTGGGGGAGACTCCCCATCCTGCTGAAACTTTCTGAAAAATAGTGCAGTCTAGAGCCGTGCTTCTCAAACTTTAATGCCCATGTGAATCACCCAGGGATCTTGGTAAAATGAAGACTCTGATTCAGGAAGTCTGGTGGGGTCTGAGATGCTGTATTTCTAACCAGCTCCCAGGTAAAGCCAATGCTGCTGGTCCATGGACCACATTGGATAAGGGGCGAGACACCTGCACTTGAATTCAGGACCCATGAGTTGCATAACCTTGGTCCTTACATTTCACCTCTCCAAGTCTCAGTGGCCTCATTTTTATGTAATGGCAAGAGCTAATATTTTTCAATGCTATTTCTAAATGCCAAACACAATACTAAACATATATTTATGTTTACTAATAAATATAAATGAGCAGTTTCTTAATGTACCCAAGGTTATACAGCAAGGAAGTGGCAGAGCTGGGATTCACATCTAGGCTGCCTGACCTCAAAAGTCAACATTCTTACCTTCTGAGGCCTCACTGGTTTGTGACACACATGGTCACAGCCATGTTTATGGTCAAAATATAAGGCCTAAGCCCATGACCTCCTTAGGTCCCTTCACAGCGTCAACCCAGAAGTTTGGCATCTTCCCAAAAGGTAACCTCAAATGCTCAAACAAGTCAGACAGCGGCCATCTTCTAGCTCTGGTTCTCTGTATTACAGCCTAAGGAGCAGCCAAGAAACTACCTGAAGGTGTCTCACCACAGCTGTTTCCAGTAGAGTCCCTCATGGGAATGCCAATATCCCAGCAACTGGTCTTTGAATATCCACAAGGCACTGGGTTCACAGAGAAGTGAGAAGAAAGGTGCGTTGTCCTAATCTGTGTGCACCTTTGTGCCTAGAGTTCCAGACAGCGTACCATCTATGAGTCCGCCTTTGGAACAGAGCAGGACCCTATGGGGCCTTCTCAGGACAGAAACACCCGCCATGTCCTCCGCCTGCCTCTTGTCTGTAGAAAAACTTCAGCCAAAGAACAGATTTAGAGTGAAGAAATGCAGAAACAAACGAGAGCAGTCAAATAAAACAAAGTAATAACAGTTTAGCCATTAAGCAAAGTCAAAGACCTTTAGTTCTTCCTCAAGGGCTACAGATAATATTCTGAGCCACATTCTTTGAGCTATCTTACAGATACTGAAACTCTCACCAGGTGGAAGAAGTTAACTACACGATGACCAGACTGTAGCCATGACATAAGCTGCTCCATCTGACGCAATTCCGAGAACTAACTTCAAGGAAGTGGGAACAAACTGACGCGGGAACTGAAGATTAACTGTACTTGAAACAATCACTGTGATGCTGATCAGACAACCCTAGCCAACTCCAAGATGACTGTCAGAGCTCACTACGCTTTGCTGCACTTAACCCCCTCCCTCCACCCATACATCCCTGACACTCCCCCTTTAAAAGCTCTTGCCCTCTGATTGGCAGTGGGGAGTTGGCTTTTGGACATGAGTCTGCCTTCTCCCCAGGTTGCTAGCCTCCTGAATAAAGCAAACTGTCCTTTCCAACCAACGTCTGTCTCTCAAGTATTGGCTTTCGAGCAGCAAGTAGCCAAACGTGAGTTCAGCAGCCCCTTCAGGGAGCTAGTGCTCAGTGTGTCTAACTCACAGCTATGTCTGCACTCTTGCTCTCTCTCCATCTATTTCTTTCTTCTTACTGTGGAATCACAATCAAGGGTTTCCTAGCCCAGCGCAGTGCATAATCCTGTTACAGCAAGAGGGATACTGCTCCTGTGGAAGAAATCTGTGCAGAGATATGACTCTACCTGCAACGTGGCCTAGACCTGTGGTTTCCAAAGGCAGGTAGGTACAAGAACCGGGGTCTTTTCACGCCAGAGCTGTCCTCAATTCAAGGCAAAATGAGGAAAAAATAAGGAGAATGTCATGAGTTACCCATAAAGCTAAATTTATTCGATTTAAAGGACTGCCTCTTATTCTGAGATTATGTCCTTTCTATATTTTTGAAATTGTCTTTTATGAAACAACGTTAATAAAAGATGGTAAAGTACTCTATGTTGGTTCCCCCAAACCATTTGAAATGTTACTGGCCTGTGAATTCCAAAAGTCTTCAACATCTGGCATTGAGAGCCATTTATATAACAACACCAAGCAACTTAACACCTTAAGTCCTGGGTCCTTTCCCTCTGCTTTACAAAGGGCAGGTGGGTAGATGTCTATCTCATCTGTGTGTATGTGAGTGTGTATGTGACTGTGTATGATCGCAGCCTGTGCTTTACAAAGAACAGTGTGTAGCTTTTAAATGACTGGGTTTTGTTTCAGTTGAGTTTCCAGTCCCTCTCTTCCCTAATAAGGTTTTGAATGTGTTGCAGGCAAGGTCTATCAGTATGAGTACCTCCTCTCCTTTAGCAGCATCCCTGGGAAGGATGCTTCTCCCAAGCCCATGTTCCAAGATGGAGATGTTAGACAGCTCTGCCTCTGAGGAACGCTGGATGGAGTGAGATAAGGTGTTTCCTGAAGGTGTTTTCTCTAGCACCCTGTACATGATAAGAGAGTTTTCTCTTCCCTCAGCCCTGAGGTCCGTCCAGGTCTCTCTAGCGAATTTGTGTCCATCAGATTTACCCTGAATATTTCTCCCTCATCAATACTCCTTGACTTTCCTCCCCAGAGCTCATCCTCCCTTATGGCGGCGATATTCTTCCCCAAGCTCTCTCTCAACAGGTGTACCTTTCTGCATAAGCACTGAGAGTCATTAGTCCCTCCATGAGCCAACAGTGTATTTCAGCCTGGGATGCTTATCACCTTTCCCCTCTCAGACTCCCTAGAGAAACCCTGAAGCAACGATTAACCTCCCCCATCTTACAGATGAGAAAACTGAGGCTTGAAGAGAGGAAGAACCTGCTAAAGGTCACTTGAGATGGTGGTAGGACTACTAGGATACCAGACTCTATCCTTCCAGCTTCAGTTTCCATGCCCTTCCTCCGCATTGCTGCGTTTTCTTATTATAATCTGTATCAACAACCTTGTGGTGTCTCAGAACACAAGGGGTGGGAAGAAAGTCAATCTCGCCCATATCCCAATATAAGCATTTAGCTATATCAGCCTTATTGAAGTTTTACTGTTTGCTTTTGCTCTGCAATGAGCTTCTATACCATTTATTCTAATTTTGAAAGCTTTCAGTGAAGCCAAATTGTGTTGGCTTGATGGGAGCATTCTTGTCCAAGGACATTCTGCTCCATCTCTGATATAAGACCCCGCTAATCCTGGGAGAAGGGCTTTCAACACCATCACCTTGGCTCTGTGGCCAAGGCATCACCATATGCCTTAACCACAGAGCAACGTTAAAGCTCAAGAATCATGTACCCCCAGTCAGAGAATGACATTGGGACCATTCTAGAAGCCCAGGGACTGATATGGGTACCATGGGAATCATGTGAGTGTTGTGATTTTCCAGAGGAACTGCAAGTACTGTTTGCCAGGCCTGGGTCTGCTCAGCTGTGCCAGGACTATCTGACTTCTGGAGTCCTAATGCCTTTGCTGAAGAGATCAATAATCCTTTCAATGCCCAATTTTCTTCGTCACTAGGGCTATCAAGACAGCTCGATTGATGCCCCTGTGTTTTTTTCCCACTGTATTATCAGAAACCTTCCAGTAAGTCGTGTCTCACTCACCTTTGTGCCCTTGATGGAGCTCTGCACACAGTAGGTATTTGCCAACGTCAGGCTGAAGTAAACTGAATAAAGCCAAGCCAAGTGATACAGTCACAGGGGCCTCCTTACCTCGTAGAGTGTGATGACCCCATTGGTCTCATTGGGAGGTTTCCACTGGATGTAGATCTTCTCCTCAAAGGGACCCCCTTGGATGGACTCTAGAGGAACAGCTCCTGGAACTACAGAAGGAAAAAATTAGGAACTTGATGTCACCTTCCATCTCATTTCGCCAGCCTCATTGACCTAGAACAGGAGTCAGCAAAATTATCCTGTAAACGGTCAGATAATAAATATTTTAGGCTTTGTGGGCCATACAGTCCCTGTTATAACTACTCAACTTCGGCACCTGTAGCATAAAAACATCCATAGACAATCCATAAATAAATGGGCATGTCTGTGTTCCAAAAAAACTTTATTTCTAGAAACAGGCAAGGGCTGGAGTTGACCCATGGGCCATAGTTGGCTAACCAATTCTCTGGAAGACCGATGGCTTTTCATCTGCAGGCTCTGAGCAAGTTTCTCTGGAACTAAAACTGACCAGGATAAAGAGGACATCTGTAGGTCCCAGCCCTGCCAGCAGCAGGATTCTGGAATTAGACTCTTGCCTTAGGATTGGTATTGGAGGAATGCAACGTGAACGTCACTATCATTTTCCCAAACCTGTCAAGCTTTCTCCAGCTACAGGAAGTGCTTCCATAGTTTCCTAATCCCTGAATCTACCAGGAACTATGTGCCTTGAAACTTCAGTCTAATTAGAGGGCAGCTCATTTGCCTAGCTGCTGAGTCTCCAACGCCTGACACATGGTAGATGCGTAACAACCATTTGCTGGTTGGACAAATAGATGAGTCAATGACCTATGCCAGCATTTTGCCCTAATGAGCAAAACCTTTCCTGGGCTGTTTCTGTACCCAGATAAGTCTTCCTGCCAGCATCCTCCTGCTGAATTCCACCATCATTATGACAGTCTGGAAGATGCTGAACCATAAAATAATGATTCCCCCAACTTCCCATTATAACCCCCTAGAGGATCATGAATTCATGTAAGTCATTACAGAATCTATTTATATTTTGGCATTATAAACGCAGGTATTTTTACTAAGTGCTTACTCTGTGATCAGAATTCTACATACATTATTTCATTTAAGCTACAAAACAGCTCTGCCCAGTATGTATTATCTCCTTTCTGCTGATAAGGGAACTGAGGCTCAGAGAATTAAATAACTTGCTCAAGGTCATATGGCTCTTAAGTTGCAAAGAGGGAAGTGAACACCTGTCTGTGAGCTTCAAAGCATATACTCTTAATCGTCATGCTGTGCCTCTCTAGATATAGCCACGGCCATATGTTGCAATCAGTTCCCTATTGTTAAATTAAAATATATTTAGTTTTTCTCATTACGGACATGATACACAGAATTTGTTGAATATTAAAAATCTACAAAAAAAAGATTTTTTAAAAAAGAAAAGAATGAAATCACTCATAATCCCTGTAACTGGAGGTACTTTTCCAGTATCCTCACATGACTATGCATACACATATTTTATTTTGAAAAATTAAACTCCTACTGTGCATATTGTGTTGTGACCTTCTCTTATCGCTAAACAGATAACAGTTTTAAAAAAATCCTTAAATGTTCTTTGGGGCCATGCATTTTAATGGCTACTTAGAGCAGGATATGCCCCGTTATAGTCACCAATCCTTTATTATTGGGCATTAAAGTTGGTTTGAATTCTTTATGATTATAATAACACTGAAATGAGCATTCTTACAAATAAGTATTTGAATGCAACTCTGCTGATGTCCCTAAGATAAATTCTTGGAAATTAATTTATTGGGCCAAAGTAAATGAACTATTTTATCTTTAAGGCTTTTGACATATATTACCAGATTGCCTTCCAGAAAGTTCACACAATTCTGGGCTCCCCAAACAGAAGGATATGCCAATTCCCAATCCATGACAACAACGACTATTTAAAAGATTAAGCATATGTAGTTGTATCTTTTTTAGAATACTGGAGAGCACAGATTTGTTTTTCAGTTTAATTGGCCATTTGCATTGATTCTTTTATGAACATGCTCTCTATACCCTGTGCTCATTTTCCTGGATGGCTCTTCATTTCTGTTCATCATTGTCTTATGATTTATAATCTGTTTTTAAGCTTCTTTGCATAGATTACAATAGTTTTGGTCAGTTCTTCATTTGCTTTTTAAATCTTTTAGGTATGTAGAAACTTCTAAGTATTCAGATCTCTTATTGCTTTTCCTTATCCCGTCATCCTTTCCACAAATATCTATTGAATACTTAATATGACCAAGGGACTTGGTGATACACATTACGGATACACCAGGGACAAAGAAAGATACAGTCAAATCCTTGATAAAGCTTGTATTCTGGAAAGGGAGACTACATTAAATAAATAATTGCACTCATAATTAGTTTTTTAATGTTGTTATCAAGACTTTGAGGTAAACACATAAGGTGTTGGAAGAATTATAACCAGCAGAGAAAATCTAGCCCGGCAAGTCAGGATAATGAGTAGAAAGTAAGTTAGGGTCGATGGATAAGTAGAAGCTACTAGGGCAGTCCTGGGGAGGGTGGGTGTTGGAGTGCAGTGGATGGCTTTGTGGAGGAAAGTGTGGAAGGAGAAAAGCCATCCTGGGGAGAGAAGATGGTAGCTTGGACCAGGGTGACGGTAGTGTAGAAGAGAATGAGACTGTGTCAGAGATTTGGGGGAGCTCCTGTGATTTGGTGGTGATGGAGGAAAGAGACGTGTCAAGGTAAAACTCCAGCTCTTCTGTTTCATACCAGTGGGGTGGATCAGAGGTTGCTCATAGAAAGGGAGCCTTAGAGGATGCCTAGTCTTGGAAAGGAAGCTGGCAAGCTCAGTTCTGTCATAATTCATTGAACAAGTATGCAGAACACCCAGGGGGCAATGTTGTAGCAGTGGGGTGGGGGCAGTGGGTAGCGATGTTTAGGCACTGAAACCATGGGCAGGGAGTAGATCTTGTGGCCAGAGCGCAGAGGAGAACAAAAGTAGCAAGTCTAGGACTAAGGCAAGAGGAACTCCAAACTTAACAAGGAAAACAAAGAAACTCGGAAACTGGGAAGCCGTGTTCAGAGAGGCAACAGAAAACCAGGAAGGTGGGTTGTCACTGAAGCAACCAAGGGAGGAACAAAAAGGTATTGGTTAACAGTGACAGGTGTGGATGCCGAGTAAGATGCAACCTTCTGTTTGCTCACTGAATGTAGCGTCTTCAAGGTTACGTGTGAACTGAGCAAGGGTAATTTAGGGAGAACACTGGTGTCATAAGTCATCTTTTAATGGGTGGAGAAGAGAGTGGAAGGCGAGGCGAGTAAACAAACAACAAAATGTTTACTTGTGTTGAGATGAGTAAACGTTTTGGCTGTGAAGGAGGTGAATGCAAGAAGGAGCAGGAATGAGACATGGAGCTAAAGTACTGTCCCCTCCCAAAGAGGGAGAGGTTATAGCATGATTAAAGGCAACCAGGAAAAAATCCAAAATTGACGTTAAGAGGTAGAAGGATAGGAAAGAGAGAGGAAACAACTGACATTAGTAGGGTCCTGAAAATACCAGGGCAGGGAAAGAGAGCATCCTTCCCTCTGTGAGATAAGAGGAAGAAAATGTGCAAGTGCTCTGGAGAGGGGGGTTGAGGTGTCCTCGAATGGCTCTACTTTCTTGAGAAGAGAGAGTGAAACCATTTACCCAAAGTGTCCTGGAGGAGGAGCTCCGTCAGGAACCTGAAGAAGCTTTAAGAGGTGAAAGGTGAGCTGAACAGAGAGGTGCTGGCGCTGCTCACTAAGAAGGCTGTATCAGATGCAGGCTGGGATGGGACCACCACCTGGGCTCCTCCTTTCGTACTAGCTCAGAGCAAATTCTCTTTTTTACCCAACGTCAGATGAATAGTCATCTGTATTTTCTGACTTCAACTTTTTCTTTTGAAACCTAACACTTTAATCCATCTGGAATCAATTTTATGTACTGTACAAAATGGAAATCTCACTAGAGTTCTTTACAATATTCTTAGGACAATAAATTGACCAGTCAAAACTTTCCCCAGTGATTTAAAATGCCATTTTATTATCACATTAAATTATTTTATATTCTAGCATATGTTGTTGGCTTTCTGCTGTATTTCATTGAGTCATAGCTTCTATTCTGACAGTATCTCTCTGTTGTGTTGATATAGCATGTTTTAATATTCAGTAGAACAGGTCCTTTCCAAATATCATCATTCTTTTGCAAAGTTTTCTGGACTATCAATACCCATGTATTCTTCCAGAAGAATACCGGAATAATTTTACAAAACTTCCAAAATGTTCCATCAGAATCTTTATTTCCCTTGCATTCTTCACTTCTCTGGGGGACAAATGACACCTTTTTTATAACAAGTCCTCCTGCCAGTAATATTGTATTAATTCTTATTTCTTAATGTTTTCTTTTTAGGTCTCCCAGTTAAAAATGTTTTCTTCATTTCTTACAAACTGTATTCCGAGGATTTTATTACTTTTGTTCATATTATTTTTGCATTACATTAAGGAGTTTCTCTTATGAAACATACGACAAAATTATGTGTAACAAATGTATATTTAAATAATAATTATGAAATGAACACGCATGTACCCACTATCCAATCTAAGAAATAAAACATCACTGTATCATTGGAGCATCCTTTGTGCCTTACACTCTTGACTCCTACTCTCCGCCCCATGAACAAAAAAAATGCATATTATCCTGAATTTTATGTTAATCATTCTCTTTATTTGGAGTTATAAGTATATACATCTATCTTAAGACAAAATATCATTTAGTTTTTCCTGGTTTCCTTTATATACCTAAAACTGAGTGTTTGTATTGCATGATTTGCATTTGTCACTCAGTGCTGTTTTGAGATTCATCCCCACTAATGCACGTAGTTGTATTTCATTCATCTAAATTTTATGAATAGAGTATTATTTATTTTCTATATTTCTTATTTATTACTATAGGCAGACATTAAGACTATTTCCCGATGGGGCTATCTTACAGCATTGCTCCTATGAATGTTTTTGTACATTTGGTTGAAAATATATATGATTCCACTAAGGTATACCTAGAAACAGGACAGGTAGGCTAAGGGCAATATCTGTCTTCAGCTCTCCTGAGTAATGCCAGATGATTTTCCAAAGTGGTGGCAGCAACGTACACTCCCTCCAACAACGTTCTGAAAGCTCCTACGTCTCTACATCCTTACAAACACTTGGTATTGTAAGGTTTTTATATTCTAGACCATCTGGTAAGTGTGAAATGATAGATCATTGAGATTTTATTTGTTTTTGTCTGTTTTCTAAAGAGGATGAGCATCTTTTAGTGTTTTTTGGACATTACTGTCGTCTTCTTATTGACTTGTAGAGGTTCTTTGCATATCCTTGCTATGGATCCTTTTATTGGCTATGTGTGTTATAAAAATCTTCTCTTGGTTTTTGTCTTCCCTATCCCTTTATGTTACCTTTGGATAAAGATCAGGTCTTAATTTTGCTGTGGTCAAATTTATCAGTTTTTTTTTTTTTTTTGTATGGGGAAAAGAAACTTTAGTGACTTGATGGTGGTAATCATTTCACAATGTATACCTATATCAAATCATCATGTTGTATATCTTAAATATATACAATTTTATTTATCAAATATACCTCAACAAAGCTAGAAAAAAAATAGGAGATGCTGTTGGTGCTTACTGCCCATACACTGAGGCTCACTGCAAAACACTTGCTACTCTGCCTGAAGGCTGTGGAAGCAAACTTGGTCTCCACACAGGGTAAGAAAAGAGTGCCAGAGTTAATGTCCCCAAAACATTCTTCAAGCAATGAAAGGAAGTTAATGTATGAATATTCTGGTCTCTTCACCATTGGTTGGGTTAACTCTGAGATATGTTCTAGTAATATTTCTCAAACTACCTCAAATACCGAAACCCTTGTTACTGTTATCATTATTATTATTATTATTATTAACTTTCTTAATATTATTTTCAACCCACTGTGGACCGATACTATCATAAAATTTTTAAAAAGAATAGGAAAGTAAAATCAAAAAGTAAAAGTGAAATATGAAAATGCAAGCTCCTCCTTTAAAATACTTAATCTCTTTTTCTGTAATTATCTTGTCAAGGACCTGAAAGAGTTCATGAGTCAGTGCTGGTCTCTGGATTAGAGGTGGAACGGCACTGCTCTAAAACCCAGTGATTCCCATGGTAATTTTCTTGATAGTGCACATTTTATTGGCTTCCTTCCCTTCCCTGATTCACTTCTCTCTACTTACCAGTGTGTCCTGGACCATCTCCTAAATAAACCACTTGCATTTGAATCCTTATCTCAGGATCAGATAAATGCAAACAAAAATAATAAATCCAAATAAAATATTCTTATTTAAGAAATACTTTCTCTACCCTGAAGTCATAAGAATATTCCCTTAAACTTTCTTCAGTTTTAAAGTCATACCTTTTATAAGATGTCTTCAACTCATCTGTAATTGTGTTTTCACATAAAGCGTGAGGTAGGGATCTAATTTCAATTCTTCCTCTCTATCCCAGCACTACTTAATGAAAACAAATTTTTATTTACTTAACTGATCTGCCATATGCTCCCTCTGCCTTCCATCACATTCCCACATATGTATGGGTCTATTTCTACGTTCTCTCTATTTTTTTCAATTGTTGTATTAGACTATTCCTGTGTCAATATCATGCCTTTTTTATTAATTGAATGATTCTTTAAATTCTATAGTGCTTCACAATTTTCAAAAGTTTAACACACACGATTTCATATAATCCCATAATAACCCCTTCCTCCCCTTACCCTGATATTGCCCCTCCCCGTTCCCTCTCCCCACTGGTAACCACTAATTTGTTCTCTATATCTGTAAGCCTGCTTCTTTTTTGTTTCACTCACTAGTTTGTTGTATTTTTTAGATTCCACATATAAGTGATATCATACAGTATTTGTCTTTGTCTGTCTTTCACTTAGCATAATGCCCTCCAAGTCCATCCATGCTGCTGCAAATGGCATTATTTCATTCTTTTTTATGGCTGAATAGTATTCCATTGTGTGTATATACCACATCTTCTTTATGCATTCATCTGTTGGTGGACACTTAGGTTGCTTCCATACCTTGGCAATTGTAAATAATGCTGCTGTGAACATTGGGGTGCACGTATCTTTTTGAATTAGAAATACCGTGTCTTCTAAATTAACGAAGATTTGTAAGTTTTGTAGCTGGTAGAGCAAGGCCTGCAAATATGCATTTTGTGTTCAGGGCTGTCTTACTATTCCTGTCTTTTCTCCTTGCATATACATTTTAGGACTAGCTTGTAAATTTTCAAAACAAAAGTCTCATTTTTCTTTTGAAGTCGCATGAAATATAGATCAATTGGGAGACCATAAATGTCTTTATATATTATGGCTTTATAAATCGGGTTTTCCTATCCATAAACATGGTGTATCTCTTACTTAGGTCTTCTTTAATGTCCTTCAGTGCTTTATACATTTACGTATACTATATATCTTGAAATCTTTTTGTTAGGTTTATTCCTAAAAGCCATATATTTTTATTGGTATCATAAATAGTATCTTAAAAAAAACACATACTTTTTAGGTGAATGGAAATGCAATTGATTTTTTAATGTTGAGTTATTTGCAAACATGCTATATTCTCTTATTAATTCTAATGAATTGTGTGTAAATTTCTTTGGGTTATCTAATAAATAACCATAGCATCTGCAGTTAATGATAATTTTGTTCTTTTCCAATCTTTTAACTATTTATTTAATTTTCTTGTCTTCTACCAAAGCCACCAATACAATATTTAGTGGAGATAATGATAAGCATCTGTGTGCTTTCCAACTTTAAAGGAAATGATTTTATTATTTCATCCTTGGGTGTGGTGTCTGTAAGTTTCTTATAGTTACCCTTTATCAGGGTAAGAAGGTCTTTTTTATTCCTGGTATACAAGGATATTTTCTTTTTAAGTCATGCTGAGCTTTAAATGAAGCTTTTTCTGTACCTACTGTAGTAATGATATGTTTTTGCCCTCTCTTACTTTGCTAAAGTAGTGAATTGCAGTATTTGTTAATGTTGAACAAATATTCATTTCCTAAAATAAACCATTTTTTTTCCTAGTTGTATACAGCGCTGGATTGTTTGTTAATATTTTGTTTGGGGGATTTGCATCTAATTGTCCTTTTTCTCATAATAAGCTTGTCTGGTTTTGACATTAAGGATAAACTGGTATCCTAAAATGAGGAGAGGAGTGTTCCTTCTTCTTCTTCTCTCTAAAAGTATGGATGCAAGACTGGGATTGCCAGTGCCTTGAGTATTTGTCTGATTGCACCTGTAAGACCATCTAGGACTGGTGTGTTTTTGTTGGAAAAGTTTAAACTACTGATTCTATTTCTCTATTTGAGAATTATACACATTTTCCCCCTTTAGTCAAGTTTTTACATTTATACTTTGCTAGGAATTTTTTCATAGCCCATAAACGTCAAATTTACTGGTCTAAAAGGATATTTAATATCCACATTTTATCTTTTTTACTGTGAAAGAACCAGTATACAAGCATATAAAACAAATACACATCTCATTAATTTATCAACAGACAACTTCATACCCGCAAAAGGTAAGGGCTCTCTTAACTTCCTAATAATCATGACCTTGGTTTTCATTATAGTTTTTCTTCCTTAAACACACATCCCTAAGCACTATGGAGTTTATTATTAAATAAAAATAATAAATATAATAAATAGTGCTAAACTCTTTTACAAAGCCCAGTCTGGGAGAACTAACCTCTTTCGTTACATCACTAATTTCCATTCCATGAACATGTTCTAACCCAGCATTTATTTATACATTCTGTTAAGAATGTGGATTTTACTGTGTTTTTGAATCTTGTTTCTTGCTGTAATTCTTAAGGGACATTTGCTTTGCATTAAAAGATTGTTCCTCTTTAATAAGAAAGAAAGCATTTTTCCATCTGTCCAGTAATCTTTCTTTATGCAACCTTACAAGAGCTGGAACAGACCAGTCTAGTTTGGTGGGCTGAGATACGTTCTGCTAGTGATTATATGAGCCCCTGTTTTAAATATTTTTAACCCAGAGGGAAAGAGAAAATTTAGATATGCCCATCATTACTTGGCCAGATAAGGGGTCCGCTTGCTTGGAGGTGAGGGTTGGTGGGGGAAGGTTAGGGAAAAGAAATGACCACACAACAGGAAGCTTCTTTTCAAAAAGAGGACTTACTTTGGTTTTTGAAGGAGCAGCCTGAAGTTACCTGGAGCACTCCCCCTACCTTTAACTGGAATGTCTCTTCCCAAAAATACTCTTTCCTCAAATCCCTCTGCTTTCCTGATTTTCCACATTGCAGGCTTGGACCAAGGGCTCTCATCCTCTGCTCTGTGGACTGGCATATAAAGAGGCCTCAACATTAAGATCTCCTGAACCCCTGACCCCCCCCCCCCACACTCCTATCAGCTCCATAGCCCACCCTCGCCTTTAGCCTTGGGCAGAGTTTGAGGGTATTTATACAATTGGGCTTAGAAGTTCCTTCTTCTTGTGCCCCAAGGGACTGGGTGGCAGTGGAGGGGGTGGTTTCTTTCGGTGAAGTCACAGCTCAGTCATCTTTTCTCCATGTAGGCCCCCCTCCCCCAACACTGCTCTGTATTAATTCCTCTGGCATGGGTATGGCATCCTCTTATAGTTCTCAGGGCAGAATGAAAGGCATTTTTCTATTCCTTTGGGGAGGTAGTTTAAGAAGAATGATCAGATGACCACCTTGAATCAAAACTCTCATTTTCATCATGCAGACCTGTAACGTAGTACTAACATCATGGACTGAGCCAGACTGCCTGGGTTTATGTCCCATTCTCACCACTTATTTGTTGTACAACCTGAGGCAACTTGCTTAACCTCTCTGTGACTCAGTTTCCTTACTTTAAAATGAGGATTAAAATAGTACCTCCTTCATAGCTATTGTGGTGATTCACACTCTGTGTGTTGGCTCCTCCCCCTGGTCCCATCACATTCTCTGAGAACTGCTCTAGTGCAGCCTGGAGATCACCAATTTGATTCTTCTGCAGAATCAGAATTGTTACTATTTCCTTTGGTGTCCTTCCATCTATCTATAGTCTCTGAATAGTGTCGTACTGCTAATCACAGAAGCCGTATCTTCTCGTAGCTTTACTGAGCACATTTAACAGCTTTCTAAAATTTTCTTCTGATTTCTATGGTAAATTATTTAAAAATCTATTTTGTCTTTGAGGAGATTCTCATGATTCATTCATTCAATAATATCTTTATCACATGTCTACTGTCTACCTGGCACTGTTCTAAGTGGTTGGAAGTACCAGTAAACAAAAATAGAAACAAACCATCATTGTCTCCTTGGTATACATGCAAGTGGGAGAAGAGAGATAATTAAATGTAGAGTGAAATAGGCAGCATGTCAAATGATAAATCCTAGGGAGATACACAGAGCAGGGAAGAGGGACAAGGAGTCTGGTGTTAGAAAAGTCCAGTTTATAATAGAAAGGTTGAGGAAGATTCACCTGAAAGGTGACATTTGAGCGAAGGCATGAAGGAGGTGAAGAAACCAGCCCTGTTTTTTTGTGGGAAGATTATTCTAGTCAGAAGGAATGGCAAGTGCAAATGTCCTGAGGCAGGGACACACCTGGCACATTTGAGGAGAACAATGACTGGATTTATGTAGTAAGGCAGACATAGAAGAAGATGAGGTCAGACAGGCAACCAGAAAAGTGGTAGTATTAAAACCAGGCAGGGGGCTTCCCTGGTGGCGCAGTGGTTGAGAGTCCGCCTGCCGATGCAGGGGACGCGGGTTCGTGCCCCGGTCCGGGAGGATCCCACATGCCGCGGAGCAGCTGGGCCCGTGAGCCATGGCCGCTGAGCCTGCGCGTCCGGAGCCTGTGCTCCGCAACGGGAGAGGCCACAACAGTGAGAGGCCCGCGTACCGCAAACAAAACAAAACAAAACAAAACAAAACAACAAAAAAACAGGCAGGACCCTGTGGGGCTCATGGGCACAGAAGCCTTTCTGTGCCTCCTGTTCCTTGTTTGTAGGGAAAAGAGTCTAGCCTCCCTGACCTGCCCTGAGTTCGAAAGGGCAGCTTCAAACAGGTAATAATCAGGGAAGGGAGGGGATGGAGACAGAGACAAGGGAGGAGCAGCCCAGAAACAACAGTGCAGCCTTGGGGCAGGGTCCTGGTTCTGCCTCAAGGGATGCATGGAACAGTATCTTTGAGCTCTTAACAGAACTAAAACCCCCAACAAATGCAAGATGTTAGCATTCTTCATTCCAAAGAAGATCACAGTTTGATAACCTCATCAAGAGACCACCTGAGGCCAAATTAAAGGAACCAGAAAGGCTCATTAGGAGGAGACTACCTGAAATCAGATTAAACGAGTGCAGGCCCTGCACACACCCTAATGTTATCAGCAACCCCACCCTTGAACTACTGCTATAAAACTCCTCACCAAATCCTCCTGGACTGGGGGACACAGATTTCGGAGGGCATGAGCCAGCTGTGCTCCCCTTTGCCTGCCAAAGCAGTAAAGCTGGTCTTCTCTACTTCACCCAAAACTTTGAGATTTGATTTGGCACCAGTGCACAGAGGCCAAGTTCTCCACATCAGTGTGGTCACATAGGACCTCGTGAGCCATCCTAAGGACTTGTGCTTTTGGTCTCAGGAACACAAGAAACCACTGGAAGGTTATGCACAGAGGGGTGATGTTGTGATTTGCCTCGTGGTTTAATAAGATCCTTCTGGCCACTGTGTTGAGAAAACAGAGCAGGGGCCAGGGCTAAAGCTGAAAGGCCATTGTGGAGGCCACTCTAATAATACAGGTTGGAGACTGCAGTGGCTTGGACCAAAGAGCTAGCACTAGAGGCTGTAAAAAATGATCAAGGTCTTGCTATATATTGAAGGACGAGTCAAGAGAATGTGCTTATGGATGGGATGTGGGGAGTGAACAGGGATGCTTTGCACAAAGCAAGGGGGCACCAATCACAGAGAATAGGTGTGCTCCCTGGAGTTTGCAATCCAGGGCTTTAAATGTGACAAAAGTGAGGAATCAAGGTTTCTGACTTGAGCCACTGATAAAATGGAGTTGCCATTAACTGAGGTGGAGAAGAGCATGAGGAGAACGAGTATGAGTTTGGTGGTGGCTGAAGCGTGATCAGGCCAGCTGTGGACGTGTTTAACTCCAGTGGGTGATTAGCAACGCAGGTGGATAGGTCTAACAGGATAAATGACTGGATAATTTGGATAAATGACTCCGGAGGGCAGGGGAGAGGTCTGGCTTGGAGACGTCAACTGGAGAAATCATTAGCATAGGGATAGATTTTAAAGCCAAAGGACTGGAGGAAATAATTAGAGGAATGAGTGTGGATCAAGGGTCAACAAGCTACGGCCACTGCCAAATGCAACCAGCTGCTCGTTCTGTAAATAAAATTCTACTGGAACACTGCCACACCCATTCATTTCTACAGTCAGAGTAAGATGTTTGAAATTGGGATTACAGAGGTATTATAGGTAATTTTAAGATGGTCCCCTGCCCATAACTAACAGAAATCTTGCATAGATCACTGGTTTGGTTTTTCCAAGTCACACACCTTCAGTTAAAAAGCAGACTGCCGAGTCTGGTACTGGCCACACACCACTTAATATAGTTCTTGGCAGAGAGGAAATTAAATGCTTTATGTATAGACTTTCACGTAGGACACCATATAGAAACTGGTGGGATGACCATCCCCATTTTACAGATGGGGGCACTAAAATGTACAGAATGCAAGTAATTTAATCAAGGTTACACAACAAAGTAGTGAATGGAGCCTAGATATAGCCCAGATCCCTCTGACTCGAAAGTGTTTTCTGAATCACCCCTTTCTTCCATCACCTGGTAGACATGTGGGTTTAGAAAAGCTGAAAGACAGTCACACTAAAGTCACCTACTAGTGGAAAAATCAGCACATCTCGGCCCCAGGCTGAGGCTCTTTTTACCACATCACACTACCACTCCACAAGTCAAGAAGTCCTTTTCCATGAAGCCAACTTATAGTCGACCCTCGGTGTCCGCAGGAATTGGATCCAGGATAACAAAATAACAAATCCACTGAAGCTAAATTCTTTATATAAAACGGCACACTGCAGTTGACCTTCCACACTGGGGGTTCCTCGTGGGAGGATTTAACCAACCGTGCATTGATTTCGAAATCAATATGCAGATATGGAACCCACAGACATGGAACCCACGGATACAGAGGGCTAATTGTACTTTATTTTGATTCAACTAGGTCTTTTTCTTCCCCGTCTTACTCACTGTGAAAAGACTTCTTGAGGAAAGATTCCTGTTTTGTCTTATCTTCTAAGTTGCTTTACCCTTCTTTTTTTTCTTCATAATTCTTTAGTGGATCCACGTATTCCCTCCCCACAATTTCATTTCTTTTTCTATCTAACAGCACGGAACTTTCCATCCCTTTGATAGAGTTCTACAACAAAGGTTAATTACTTTATAATTTCATTCTCTTTAAAAAAAAAAAAAGCACACTAAAATTGCTAATTTTAACTGTGCTTCTTGTCAGTAGGTTCATGTAAATTCACTGTAATTAAAACAGATGTTTTCTTGTGCCTAACACTCAGGTGGTAATTTAAGGGAAATTTTCATTTCAACATAAAGGAGGACAGAGTGTTATCAAGGGAAGTTTTCTCCTCTCTTCTCCTGTCTTATCCTTTCCTCTTCTTTCTTCCCCTCCATTTTTGTATCTGAAAAGTGGGGCTAATGGTGAACTTTGAGGGTAGTTGTGAGAAGTAACAAGTCAGTTTTTGTAAAAGCACAGAGCCCTGCACAGTCAGCACAAGTTTTCCTTCCTATCATCTTGTCTAGGTTTTTTTTTAAATTTATTTATTTTTTGCCTCTCCATTCCAGGTGCCATATTTATTGGTTAGTTGGTTGTTGTTCATTATAGAGGCTCAGAACTAACTTAAAAGTTGAAATAATTTGAAAATGGTTCAGAGGAGTCTGTCTTATAGAGACAAGATAGATTTAAACAATTTCAATCCACTTTGTAATTTCCAGTCTTGCTGGAGGAAAGATAATTTTTTTCTGGATAAATTTTTATATCTTAAGGTGTCAAACATACCTTTTTAATGGAACTATACAGTGGTGTATTAGTAAATGTTTCACAGCCAGCTCTCCAGGAAAACAAAACAAAATAAAAACTCAATGTTTCCTGATTTCCATGGTATAAGTATCTCCACCGTGGTTGAGTTTAAGCAGTGAATGTGATATCACTGGGTTCAGAGGTTAGAAGAGAGGCTAATGATTAGCTCTATCAAGCCAGTATCAGCTGGTTTTGAGTGTAAATAAAATATATTATACACGTCTTTACCTTCTTAGCATATATAAGCAGGGCCCCGTGATATAATGAAAGAGGCATGGGTTTCGATATTAGCTATTCATTCGTTTAACAAATAGTTAATGAGCATCTACTAGGTGCCAGGCAGACAATAAACACACACACCACACACACACACACACACACGCACAGTATTTCAGGTAATGATAAGTACTACAGAAAAGGATAAAACAGAGAGAGTGTTTAGGGAGATACTGGCCAGGAATAGGATTGTATCTTAGATAGGGTTGGGGGAAAAGCACAGATAAGATTTTGGGATCTACTTATTGGCTCTGCCATTTGTTACTTAAGTAGCCTTAGACAGGTTCCTTAAACTATCTGAGCCTCAGATTTCTTTTCCACCCAGTATCAGTAGCATCTACATCACAGTATTTGGCAACTGACTGTATGAATGAAGAGTATCAGCTCAACACCTAGCTCATAATGGACATTCAAAAACTGTAACTGCACTTCTCCTTACCCTTTATGATAGCTCAAGGTCATCTCTGCAAAGATTAACAATGTACTGAGCCCTAGTTAAATGATGGCTCAGCACTTACTAAGATGTGTATAGCTTTTTATCCTTAACTAAATGGCTATGGATTTCACCACTTATTGCCTTGTTGTTATCGCTTTTTATACTTTTCTTCTCACTGTCCTCTTTTCCAGATTTTATGTGCTGCATCTTGTTACTGTACAAGTACACGTCCCTAGCAACATGAAGCTTCTTGTTACTGTATCTTGTTACTGTACAAGTACATATCCCTAGCAACGTGCAGTCTCCTTCTAGCTTCATGTGACCTGAGAAACCAGATAATTAACCTTGTTAGAAACGCACATAAAATACAAGCACTCATTCCTAAAATATCATTCTTCTCTATGATGGAAGTACATGTCTTATACTAAATGCAATAATATATGTATTATACGTGATTAAGGATATATTAAATGTGATTAAGCATATTATGTTAATATATTATATACTATATGATTAATAATCAATTAGATTTTTATACAATTATTATAAATTATATGGGAATCTACATTCCTTATTGCAAAATAAGAAAAATGATAGTTTGCTTTTTCATGTTTGGTGTTAAGATTAAACAAATCTACGTTGCTGATGAAAATGTAGTATAATAAGGACCTCTATGGAGGAGTATCTGTCATCATCTAACAAAAATTCATATGCATTTATGCACTGACCCCAGTAATCCAACTTTCAGGAACTTCTCATGAAAATACATCTCCACAATACCAAACAACATATGCACAATACTGGATACAGTATTATTTGTCATAGCAAAAAATGGGAACAACCAAGTGTCCACAGGACCCTACTTGAATTAACCATGGTATATCCACAAAATGAAGTCCCACACAGCTATAAAAAAGAATGACACAAATCTGTACAAACCGACATGGACTGATTTCAAGGATATATTAAGTGAACAAAAACACAAGACGCAGAGTATACCTACTATGCTATCTTTTACATAAAAATAAGAGAAATAAAGATAATTTTTACTTTTTTGCAAAATGAACTATAGGAAAGATGTATCTGAAATAAATACAAATGGTTACCTTTCAGGTGCAGGTAAGAACAGTGTGAAAGAGAGATGCTGGCAATTCTTCTCTGAGTGTACCTTTTTATACAGTTTTGACTTTTGAACCAAGAAACTGTTTTGATGTTAGAAACAATGACATTGAACAAAAAAGGATGGGGGGAAGGCAGACCTTAAAATTGACATAAATGAACCTAATAGGGTATCAAGTTGATAATATAACCATCCAGAGAAAAGAATGAACTTTTGGATATGGTATCGTGACTACTCAAGGAGAGAAAAACTAAAAAGAAAATCTTTAACCTAATTTAGTAGTTTTCTTGTTTGTTAGGAGGACTGGTATTGTAATTCTGAGACTACTTTGTGTGTATTGCAGCATGGAGCAAATGAAAAAAATATGTGAATGTTGGGGTTTTCACTGTGGGAGGAGGGAGATAGATATATATGGATTGAGGGCAAGTGCAGAAGAATCCTGAGGTGTTGGATTTGAATTAGCGTGAGTTCATGATTTAAAACAGATAAAATTATATTCCCCAGCTCTACCTTCTTGAAGAGCCTAGAGGCAATAACACCCCATTGAGCACAACTAAGATGCATTTCTGAAAACAACCAGAAATCCTCAGATAAGTGGTTAACTCCAGGTCTGGCGCAGAGACATTACAAGGAGAGTCTGGAATATTCTGTTGCACCAGAAGCAAGGAAGACTAATGAGAGCATGTCCAAAGGACCTAGGAGTCAATCTGAAGGGACTCCCACTAGCCATACTTGAGACAGTTTGAGCATTGAAAAGAATAATGATAGTAATGGATTTTAACACACTGAGGAAGAAAAAATGACCCAAGAGTCAACAGGGAAAAAAAATGGGGAGGGGGGATGAGGAGAGAGAAGCTCTTTTATAAAGAAGAATGCAAATTAATACATGTAGAGGGAATGCTAGATTTAGAGCACCCTTTTGTAAATATCAGCATAATAATTGATTCAGGAGAGGATTATCAAGGAGTGTTAAAACCATTGGGTCAAAAGTTCTTGGGGAGACCCAGAATTGCCAAAGCAATCTTGAGGAAAAAGAACAAAGCAGGAGGCATAACCCTCCCAGACTTCAGACAATACTACAAAGCTGCAGTAATCAAAACAGTGCGGTACTGGCACAAAAACAGACATACGGATCAATGGAACAGAATAGAGAGCCCAGAAATAAACCCACGCACTTACGGTCAACTAATCTTCGACAAAGGAGGCAAGAATATTAAATGGGAAAAAGTCTCTTCAGCAAGTAGTGCTGGGAAAGTTGGACAGCTGCACGTAAATCAATGAAGTTAGAACACACCCTCACACCAAAAATTAACTCAAAATGGCTTAAAGACTTAAACATAAGATATGACACCATAAAACTCCTAGAAGAGATCATAGGCAAAACATTCTCTGACATAAATCATACCAATGTTTTCTTAGGTGAGTCTCCCAAGGCAGTAGAAATAAAAACAAAAACAAACAAACAAAAACAAGTGGGGCCTGGGACTTCCCTGGTGGTCCAGTGGTTAAGACTTCACCTTCCAATGCAGGGGGTGCAGTTCTGATCCCTTGTCAGGGAGCTAAGATCCCACATTCCTTGTGGCCAAAACCCCAAAAAACAGAAAAGCAACAAAAGCAATGTTGTAACAAATTCAATAAAGACTTTAAAAATAGTCCACATCAAAAAACTCTTTAAAAAACAAACAAAAAAACAAATGGGACCTAATCAAGCTTACAGGCTTTTGTACAGCAAAGGAAACATAAACAAAATGAAAAGACAATCCACAGAACAGGAGAAAATATTTGCAAATGATTTGACCAACAAGGGCTGAATTTTTAAAATATACAAACAGCTCATACAACTCAACAACAAAAAAAGCAAACAACCCAATCAAAAAATGGGCAGAAGACTTAAATAGACATTTCTCCAAAGAAGACATACAGATGGCCAATAGGCACATGAAAAGATGCTCAACATCACTAATTATTGGAGAAATGCAAATCAAAACTACCACGAGGTACCACCTCTCACTAGTCAGAATGGCCGTCATTAAAAAAGTTTACAAATAACAAATGCTGGAGAGGGTGTGGAGAAAAGGGAACCCTCTTACACTGTTGGTGGGAATGTAAATTGGTGCAGCCACTATGGAAAACAGTATGGCGGTTCCTCAAAAAACTAAAAAGAGAGTTGCCATATGACCCAGCAATCCCACTCCTGGGCATATACCCAGACAAAACTCTAATCTGAAAAGATACATGCACCCCAATGTTCATAGCAGCACTATTTACAATAGTCAAGATATGGAAACAACCTAAGTGTCTATCAACAGACAAATGGATAAAGAAGATGTGATACATACACACACACACACACATATACACACACACGAATGGAATATTACTCAGCTATCAAAAAGCATGAAATAATGCCATCTGCTGCAACATGGATGGACCTAGAGATTATCATACTAAGCGAAGTAAGTCAGAAAGAGAAAGACAAACACCATATGACATCACTTATATGTGGAATCTAAAATATGAGACAAATCAACATACCTATGAAACAAAAACAGACTCACAGATATAGAGAACAGACTTGTGGTTGCCAAGGGGGAAAGGGGGTAGAGGAGAGAAAGACTGGTAGTTTGAGATTAGTGGCGTCAAACTGTTATATATAGGATGGATAAACAACAAGGTCCTACTGTATAGCACAGGGAACTATTGATATATTCAATATCCTGTGATAAACCATAATGGAAACAAATATGAAAAAGAATATATATATATATATATATATATATATGTAAAACTGAGTCACTTTGCTGTACAGAAGAAATGAACACAACATTGTAAATCAACTATACTTCAATAAAATTTAAAAAAAAGTTCTTGGGGAATAGGATCCTCAAGGATCTCAAAGCATCACTGCACAAGTGAGCTAATTTACGAAGAGAAAAGGTGCTGCATTTACTGTGGAGGGACTGGATGGTCCCCATCTTATCTAAGGGACCAATGCAGCAACATCAGTAGAGGGGGCTCCCTGACATTATGTACCTCTTGACATGATACAGTGAGAAATATACATCACCAACCCATATAGCATTTTTGCCAAACATGTCTCATATTCTGGTTTGTCACATAAAATCAGGTTTAATATTATTGGAAATATGAATGTGGATTATCTATTTGATTATTTTAAAATTAATGCTAAATTTCTTAGGTGTTCTATGGTCCTGTGGGTATGGAGGAGAATGGCCTTATCCTTAGGTCATGTCATGTATGCTAAAGAATTTAGGGGTCAGGTATCATGATTTCTGCCACTTACTTTCAAAGAGTTAAAAAAATTCTATGTATGTTTATATATATTTCCATATCAAATATATCATACCTAGGTATCATATATATATATGAAAACATAGATAGCAAGGTGTTCAGAAATGCTGAATCTAGTGAAGGGTTTACAGATCTCGTTTGTACTATTCTTTCAAATTTTCTATGGTTTTGAAACATTTCAAAGTAAGATCTTGGGTATGAGTCATTGTATAAAATATAACATGCCTATGAGTGTCTAGATTCCATTTCACAGTCTTGGCTGTGGTCTGGTTGAAGGCAGAGAAGTAACCACCTAATAAATGAGTCACGGTTTTGTACGAGACATTTGTGAAGAAAAGGGGAAAAATAAAGAACCTGTTTAGTCTCCTATTAACGATGACCTCCCAGATGAAGCAACAGGGCTCAGTGGCCATGACCTCCTCTCACCAGTGGTGGATTGCTTCACACGCTCACGAAAGCAACCGGGGTGATGAAATTCCTAATTCCGTATATTCCCCAGAAGACAATTTTGTAGCACAGATGAAAGCAGCGTGAATCCAGTCAGCTCAATCTGCAAGGCTGCTCCTTGGTTCCCCAAAGGGGGTTTCGGTTAATGGGCTAGAGCTGAGCTCCATCCCCAGCTCGACCTTGAGGTGAATGAGCTCCCAGCAAACAGAGATGGTGCCTCTCCCCTCTTTAGGAGAAATGGAACCTAATCCCGGCATGCAGACGGCACTGTGCTCTTCTGAGACTTTGCTGCAGCCCGGTGGTTCCTGAGGTGGGGCCTCAGGAGGGCTACAAGATGGAGGCCTGGTGTCTTAATGTTGGTGTGTTTACTGTGATAATGGCCACACATCTCGGTAGAGCAGGAATGGATGTGATATTAACGGTGTTTGATTAAAATTTAATTTCAAAGCTTTGCTGCTCTCAATTTGTTTTGATAAAGGCCTTGTGATTTTTTCTTTTCCTGACGACAAGACGAAGAAAGGGAGAGGCTGAGGCATGCCTTAAGGATGGGATTTGGGATTTGCTGTTGCACATGTAGGTAACCCTCAAAAAGCAGCCCAAGGTGGGCAGAGCATCCTGGCAAAAAAATGCCCTGAGCTGTTCCTGGGCCAAACCCTCCTGTTCATCTTCTGCATCCTGAATCTTCATGCTGGTTCTCAACAGTGGCTCCTCCCTGTCTAACAACCAGGTCCCTCATGAACACTTGTCACTAAACCCCCCTACTTGCCCCAACTCTGCCTCTCCAACCAGGCACTGACCACATCGCCACTCCTTGAAAGTCGATGTCATAATCTACAACCAGTTACAGTGGACGTCTATAGCTCTGCAGAGATGGGTGGGTGCTTTCTGGGTTGGTTGTGCTAGAGGATTCTTTGTCAAGATTTTTTTTTTTTTTTTTTTTTAGTGCAAATGTAGTAGCTACATTTAATGAAAACTTACAATCTGATGAGCATGATTCCAATTTCTATATACACCATCCTTTTTAATGAGCACAACAACCTGTAAGGTAGGTACTATTACTATCTCCTTTTTATAGATGAGAAACCGAGGCACTGAGAGGTTAAGCAACTTGCTCCAGGCGTATCTGGCTGCAGAGTCTGCCTTCTCAAAGAGGGCATTATTCTACATGCTGGAGGAAGGGGCTGTACATTTTTGAAACAATGGAGCCAGATCTTGGGAAAGTTTTGGCAGCTTTATCAGAAGCTAAATCCAGGGCCACATGTCCTGGGCTGCAAAATGAAGCCAAGATGAGATGTCTGACCCTCTCTGTCGGAGGATGGATGGCAACAGGCTCATAGGAAACAGGGCACTCAGAACTTCTGGAGAAGCTGGTCTTGGGGAGAGCTGTACCCACAGAAGACTGAGGTTCATTACAAGATAGGAAGATGGGGGAACAAGGTGACAGAGGCTGAGTCCCCACTGCTACTGCTACCTAGAAGCACAGTATACAGGGGCTGCGAACAGAGTGGCTGTGAGGATGAATTTAAAGGGGATCAGGAAGGGTCTGTCATGAAGGCAGGTTTGATAAAACTTCCAGGTCTAGGATGGGACGGGGTGATGTGAGAATCGGGAGACAAGGTGAGAGGCTGGAGCTCCTTCCTCTATCTCCTTGTGGGACTCTGCAGCTGAGGGTGTGGGTCTGGATCCCACCAGGGACCATCACTCAGGGGTCCTTCGACTTGCTTATATGAAATAAGAGTACTAGACAGGACCGCCATGGAAGAGGCTCTGCTTTGAATCAAGTGTGAGGATTTGCCTCATGTAGTAACAATGACAGAGTTCTGCCCGGATCCCTTCTAGTCAGTTTATGCCATTTTTGTGCCCTTCGGTGTTTTGTCTGCATGTGTAGAAAGCCAAAAGTTCCTGAGAATTTACTTCCCAATCCTCCATCCCCAATCCAGACCCAACCATTGGCTGGCAGCCGTGATCTGGAACGATAGTGATACATAACCTGCCCTACAGAGTTCTCCTGCAGGCCCAGGTCACAGCCCCCTGGATTTGGCCTGAAGCTGTACCTGGGCTTCCCCCCCTTCACTGTCCTGCTTCCCCCACTCCCTCCCCAGTCTCCCCTGGGAAACCTTCCTTAATCGATCATTTGCAGATCAATCCACATGAGCCTGATGCCAGGAAACTAACTAAAGACACCCCTCGAGGCCAGAAGCAGTCTGGCTGGAAGGAAAACTGAAATATGGTCACAGAGAAGTGTTTCTTAGATAAGTCCTAGAACCAGCAAGTCCTGTCCTACCGTAAATAACATAACCACGGTGGCGGAGTTACATGCAAAATACAGCAGGGGTCTGAGAAGAACACCCAAGTTGGCCTGGGGCACTCAGGGAAAGCTTCTGGAGAAAGCAGCACATGAGCAAAGACTTGGAAGATTGTAAATAGAATTCGTCCCACAAACGTGGAGGAGAGGTCATTCTGAGCAGGAGAAACAGAGCGGCATGGGCAAGGAGACAAGGGCGGGAAAAAGAGATGTGTTCTAGGAAGTACACGTGGCTCTCTCTTCCTGGAGTCTTAAGAGGCATGCTGGAAGATAAACTGCAGAAGGCAAACTCATCGGAACCTTGTGTGCGTGGAGCTGGGGGATGGGGAGGGACAGATGGAGGCACCCAGGCTGACTTCAGGTGTTTATCTTGACTTAGTAGATGCAGTTCATTGACGTGAGGAACACTGGGAGAGAAGTCTGTATAGAAGAGGAGACAGTTCGTTTCTGGGTACTTTTTTTTTTTTTTTTGAGGTACGCGGGCCTCTCACTGTTGGGGCCTCTCCCGTTGCAGAGCACAGGCTCCAGACGCGCAGGCCCAGCGGCCATGGCTCACGGGCCCAGCCCCTCCGCGGCATGTGGGATCTTCCCGGACTGGGGCACGAACCCGCGTCCCCTGCATCGGCAGGCGGACTCTCAACCACTGCGCCACCAGGGAAGCCCTGTTTCTGGGTACTTTTGAAGACGCCTGAAGGACACCCAGGTGAACATGCGGTTCTGGGTGCATTCAATGTGTGTGCCAAGTTCTTTAAGTGTATTTTCTGATCCTTATTCTTACAGAATCCAGAGCCGTCTGATTCCCAAACTCAACATGCTTCAACAATACTATCAATACACAGCTTCTCTTTCGGGAGGCATCAGTGTGGTTAAACGCTGGTGTAGCAGGTGGTATAAAGTGAGAAGAGAGATGGGTACGTAGAAAGGTCAAACTTGAGCGTGTGTCTGCGACACAGTTGCCATTGTCTAGGGGGACAGCACCCCTTGGAGTTGTGCACTGCATAGCCTGTGTGGTGCTTTACTGAAGAGCTTAGAAAAGGGGCTGATATACCAACAGAGAGATGAAAGACGCAGGAAACATAAAACCTCCTAAGCGCTAGGCATGGCCCCCCGAGCAGGTCTGGCATTCCCCGTTCCCGAGTGAGCATGTGCACCGCCACACTCACCATCCTCCTCCGTCTGCACCACCAGCTGCTCACTCTCCATCCGGCCCTCGGGGTTGGACAGCAGCAGCCGCAGCCGGATGGTCATGAAGGGGCGCAGGCCCCGCAGGGTGTAGTGGGAGGAGGTCTGAATGAGCTCTTCGGCCTCGTACTGCTGCTGGTTGAACACGTACTGGTACTGCACCGTGAGGTTGTAGCTGTGGCAGCGGGTCACCGCGTAGCCGAAGGGCTCCCACTGCAGCGTCAGCTGCCGGGCTCGGATGTCCACGATCTCCACGTTTTGCGGGCCGTGCACCGGGTCTGCAAGACACACACGCAAGACACAGGGCTCTGAGGAGGCTGTCAGGAAGGTGGGGTGGAGACCCTGCTAAAACAGGGGAGAACAGCTCTTCAAACTCAGCCCAATCACTCAGCCACTGCCTTCCTGATTTCGTCACCTAGAGTATAATTAACATTTTTCTGTAAATCAAACTCCTTCTTCTTTTTTAAATAAGGCATCTAAAAGAAAACACAACTATTTAAAGGGAAAACCTGAATCACTTGCCATAAATAAATGTTTACCATTTAAAACAATGCAAAGTTGTTTTCATCAGGGTACCACCAAAAACCATGTTGGGTACCACTAACAGCACTTTGGGGAAATACTAATTGAGAAGGATGCTGGCGTTCCGATCTACCTCTTTACATTTCACATGGCCACATCCCCCTCCTTGAGAAACCAGCCCCATTTCTTTAGTTCACCACTTTAGTTCACACTGAGGTGCACAGTCTAGAAATCAAATTGCATCCTCAACACACAGCATCCTCAACAGGTCACTGTGACCCATTGACAGTGCCTTGGAATTTCCCTTCCTTTCACTGACAACACAACTCATCCTTTCCTAGCCTCCCACAACAGTCCTCAACCCTTCCTTCTTTCCTCTCCACTTTTTTCCAAACAGGCCCCTCCAGGGGCATCATTCTAAAAACAGATCTGATCCAGCAATCCCACTCCCGGGCATATATTCAGACAAACTGTAATTCAAAAAGATACATGCACCCCTACGTTCACAGCAGCACTATTCACAATAGCCAAGACATGGAAACAACCTAAATGTCCATTGACAGAGGGATGGATAAAGAAGATGTAGCACACATATACAATGAAATATTCCTCAGCCATAAAAAAGAAAGCAATAATGCCATTTGCAGCTACATGGACGGACCTAGAGATTATCATACTGAGTGAAGGAAGTCAGAAAGAGAAAGACAAATACCATATGATATCCCTTATATGTGGAATCTAAAATATGACACAAATAAACTTACCTACGAAACAGACTCACAGACATAGAGAACAGACTTGTGGTTGCCAAGGAGGAGGGGGTTCCGGGGAGGGAAGGAGTGAGAGTTTGGGATTAGCAGATGCACAGTATTATACATAGAGACCACAAGGTCCTACTGTGTAGCACAGGGAACTATATTCAATATCTTATAATAAACCTTAATGGAAAAGAATATGAAAAGGAATATATATATATAACTGAATCACTTTGTTGTACACCGGAAACGAATACAACATTATAAATCAGCTATACTTTAATTTAAAAAAATAACAACAGATCTGATCATGCCTTCTCACCTTAGCGCTGTCTCCCATTCCAGCCCTCCCTACTGATCTTGGTCCCAGACCCCCATATATAACATTGGCTATGTTCATTTTATTATGAATATTCCATTTACACTTTACACAAAAATTAAATAGATGTGTTTGTGCACAACAGATAATAAAAAACAAAACTTTTCTTTTTTTAATCCCCATATGTAAAGCTCATTCTATACGGTTTAGGCACTTGTTACGATAGAAGCGTAACTTCTTTTATGATTGGCATTCCCCATAAGTTCTTCTGTCAGACTCTCTTCGCTGGGAGTAGTGAAGCACAGGCTAGAGATTCAATCCGTGTACTTCCCGCCCCCCACCCCGCCCACCATGCTACCTCACTAGCTGTGTGACCTTGGGCAAAGGCACTGCATCTCTGAGCCTTCATTTCTTCATCTATAAAGTGGAAATTATTGCGCTAATCTCAGAGGGCCGTTAATGTGCATAAAATGAACTGTAAAGAGAGAGAGAAAATTGTCTCTACCTAACAGTGGGCGTTCCTCTTAGAGACAATGGCCCTTCTTGGAGAAATGCTTTAAGAAGCTTGTTTGGAGTAGACGCTGCAGTCCCAGGGGCCTTGGGATCGGCTGTGCTTAGCCTTTAGAGGAAGAGAAAAATGAACTCACTGGCTGCTGGGATTGAATAGGAGAGGATGCGGGTGAACAAGATGGTGTATTTTGGGGTGGAGCTCAATGGGATTGTTCTCATGTGACTCCTAGTCTTCAACAGGGTCCTCAAAATACCACAAGATGATTGGCTGTGATTTGATTTCCTGGGGCTTCTGAGATCTGCATGCCTCACTTGGGCCAAATAAGATGTTGCATGGGTACAAAGGGACCAGAGGCAAAGGGGACTTGGAAAATATGTCCATGTGTGTTACTGACACCTTGAGAGATGATTTGGGCTTTCTCAGGCTATGGAATTAAGAGGTTCAAGGACATCTCAGTTCAAGTGCAAAAGACAAGACCTCTGGTGGCCCTGTGGATTAGATACACGTGGGTGAAAGTGTTCTGTAAGTTCGAGAACTAGCATTCAAGAAAGGGCAAGACAGTGGCTCTTTATTAAGCAATAACTATGGGCTGGGCAGTTGCGTGCTGAAAACAACTGTCTGACGTAGGGAACTGAGGCCAACGAAGGGACATGACTTGCCCAGGGCCACACAGCTAAGTCCCCAGCTCTGGACTCCCACAGCACTTTGCACAGCTATCCAGCCCACTGAGCATCCGTCACGCTTCCTGGGAACCGCTTGTTCCTTTATACGCCATTCCTCCCAGGCTGCAAGGGACCACGTGCTGTTTGTAAAGCAACCCCAGCACATGGTACTGAGTCCGCTGATGGGCCAGTTCATGTTGCTTAAACTGAGATGAACAGATGGTGACCTGTTTTTGAGAACTGAGCTTGGACCCCCTTGACTCCACAGTCCCCTGTTCTGTCCCCTCTAGCACGTCACCGAGTCTTTAAGGTGAACTTAACTATTTTTCAATTCAAGCAAGAGAACGTCTTAAGATACTACATGATGGAAACTAGTTTTCAAAATGTATGATGGAGGCATTCATGCTTTCACTGTAACGCCCCCAAACATCAGATGCCAAACCCAGCTTCTGCTCCGGTAATTGCCTACAGCAGGTAGGGTCTCAGGTTTACATTCCGGTTGGTACGAACAAGTCAGAAATTGCTGAGAAAGCCTTGTGTGTGCAGTGGAGACTGGTTTGTTGAACTTACATCCCTCGTGTAAATATGCCCAAGCCTAGAGCCTATGGTTTCTGCCTCCAGATAAGACTCCGTGCATATGACCTTCTTGAGTAACAGCCTACAGGCCACTGAGATGGCATACAGTGGGAAGAGAGTGTGGCTTACCTGGGAAGCTGGAAAGTCTTCCTCTGATGGAAAAGTAAAGTGGCTTGGCCTCCGGGTTCACTGTCTCTATGCCCTTAGACTTGGCAATGAGGGCCCTGTCCCGAGTCCTGTGAATTGAGGAGCACACTCCGGCCATCTGCAGACTCTGCCCCCCTCCTGAAGCAGGAGTCAATGGGCCAACGTCTCCACCTGGTCCTTGGGCTCCCCATTCTGGATCAGGCTCCAGACACCTGACAGCCTAGAATTCCCTGTCCCAGTGGCTTCAAACTCATTTCTGGGGCTGTGTGAACCTCTTCCCTTGGTTTGGCCATCCAAGGTCACACCATATTCCATGTATGTACCCCTAGGCCCAATGGGTGACCAGAGTGTGGCTGTTTGGAGGAGGAGACCTTTGTGGGGAGGGATGGAGTCAGGTGAAAGGAGAAGGGAAGAGGCTGCAGGTCTGTGTGTGTATCTTGTCCCAGACCCATTTGTGTTCTTACATATGTGAGGGACAAGTGTATATGTGTGTGTGTGACTGACTAACTCATATTTTCAGAAGCTTCTTTGTTCTGCAGCTGCCTCTGGAAAGGTAGGGTGGGCCTCCTCACTTCTGATCACTGACCACTCCTCTCCTTTCCATGTTAGATCTTACTGAAGTACCATTTTCAACCTAATACCAGAGCCCAACCTGCAACATGTACCTTTCCACCTCCAAATTCCCTCCCTCGTTTTCCACTGCTCACTCTTTGAGCCCTACATTCCTAAAGCAGAGTGAGTGTTGCATCCTGAATCCTTTTACACCTCCATCTTCCCTCTGCTTGGGCTGCCACTGGCAAATCCCTATTCAATATATTCAAGGCCGGGCTCCAATGCCACCCTTTCTTTGTAACTTTCTCCAAAAGCCTTTCTTGCCCAGGCAGAATGAACCATCTGTCTTCTTTAATACCCTCCCATAGTCCTTATCAAATTGCAGATTAACGTCTGGATGCTCGGTTCACGCTCACCTCCCCTGCTAACCTGTGAGCACCTAGATCTCTTCTTTTTTAAAACTGGACATATAGCTGATTAATAAATGAAGAATGAGTAAAATACAGAAAGCAGGGGATAACTGCAGACCAAACCAGAATCAAGGCCTTAACATCCTGCAGGGGAAATGCAGTAAGTGAAGGGGTGAAATCAGGGCTCTCTCTATACGCCAGCTGTTAAGGTAATTATGTGGTTAAGTTAGAATTCCAGCCTCTTGTTTTATATGGACCCAGCCTCCATTCCTGCTGTCAAAGGCAATAGCTGTAGAATCTCCTAATGACCTTAATCAAGGCAGAACACCTTATTTAAAAAAAGGAGCAGCAAAGCAGATTTCCAATTCGTGAATTTTCTATGTATTCATCTTTGCACGTGGAGTCGGCTGTAACATACGTACTATTCAAAGTTGAACCTAAATTGAGATAATTTGGGGCGTGGGGCTGAAAATGTGGAGGTGGATAGCTTGTATGTAAAATTAATTTTTTATCCATTTGGAGATACGATTTGAGTTCCTTTCAAATTAAACTGCAATGGAGTCCTAGGCAGCTGGAAACATTATTGCCGACATAATTTGATACTGAAGGAGCAGTAATACATTGACAGTTCGATGTGACCATTAATTTGCAATTTCTGCGTGGAAATGCTACATGAAGGGAAAAAAGGTAAAGGGAACAAAAATAAAATCCATCTTCTTTCAACATCATCCAAAGCTACTCTCCTGCTTCCTTTCTTCCATCTCCTCTAATTTATTACAGATGTTTGGTGGACAGGAATTTGTTGAATATTATCACAGACATCCTTATGAAGGTAGGCAAGGACAGGAATCCAGAGGGTTCACTTAGGGATACTGGTACCCTCACCATCCAAGGTCACTGGGTCCTACCTACCCTGATCACTAGAATCAGGTGACTCTGTTGTCACCCTCTTGCAGCGATGTCATAGAGCAGGTGTGTCATTCACATGTTCGTTGGCTTACCCAATACTGAAAAAATACTCTTGAGCAGGGAGGCATCATGACATGGTAAAAAAGAGTGCTGGATCTGTCATCACCTGGACCTAAAGCAAGTCACTTGTCCCATCTGCGTCTTTGCCTCATTTTTCTCACGTGTAACACGGGGATGGTACTTCTGCCTTTTAGGGCTACGAGGTGAATTAAGGAGATAGTGTCCACCAAGCTCCCAGATGGTACTTGACCCAGCTGTATTCCCTTAAATACAGCTCCCACCTCCAGAAGGGAGGCAAGGCAGGGGAGCCACTGAGATAAAATAGAAGTCCTGCAGGTGACCGTGGACCCCTGGCCTGGTTCTCCGTCCAGCTGACTGCTGGGTTCATGCTTTTTAACCAACTGTAGTTTGGAGTCAGCAAGGTCCCATTAATGCATGTTCAGATATAGCTCTATCTATTCTTTCCTTTCTACAAACATGTCTTGGACCTCTGAGATGGGACAGGCATTAGGGATGCAGGGGAATGAGACAGACATGTTCTAGCCTTCACGAGATTCATGCTCTAGAGGGGGATGCAGACACGACAATTGTGAAGGATGGAATGATGAAGCCTGAAGGAGCTTTTGCAGGGAAAGTGCTGGGCTCCCAGGCAGCACATGTCAGAAAGACACAGCCTTACGCTGGAAACTCATCTGAGCCAATTTAATCATGACTCGTGCACAACCTTACATTCTTTTTCATAGAAACCAGAAGCCACCAAAGAAATCTGAGGTGAGTGAGGGTTAATGATTCCTCCATAACTGCATTATTAGGTTATAATAAAAGCAACTCTCAATTCTACTACATAGATGAGCATTTATTACACAATGTTTATTAGCAAGCAGGCACAAAATAGGTCATACAATCCATTCCATAAAGCTCAATGAAGCTCAGCACCTGTCTTAGTCTTTTTAGGTGACCTGGCTCCTATCTTGCATGTAGGCTCATTTAAGGCAGTTATGACAGTATTCTCAGGTAGGAGTTGACAAACTTTTTGTTGTTGTTGTTAAAAGTCTAGATAGTAAATATTTTAAGCTTTGTGGGTCAGACAGTCTCTGTTTCAGCTATTTGTCTCTGCGGTTGTAATGCAAAGGCAGACACAGAAAATGTGTAGACAAATGGGCATGGCTGTGATTCTATGAAAGCTTATTTACAAAAATAGGGATAAACTGGGAGTTTGGGATTGACATGTACACAGTGCTATATTTAAAATAAAATGCCTTTCCATGAAAAAAAAAAAAAAAAGATAGCCTAGGCTGTGGGCTGTACCTTGCCTATCCTGGTCTAGGGACAAATCAAGTACCATTACAGACATATCAGGTAACCAGGAATCCTTCTCAACCAACAGGTGACACAGGACTGTTTAGGAAGCAAGGCTTGGATACCATCCCTAAGGCTAAGAGCTAGAGGCCTTACTGGGTTCTCCTACGTTATGTACATTTGGAAAGTGCTTTCACAATATTTTGGCCAACCCACATATTTTGAATACTTTCAATTTTACCAATTAGAGTCCATCTGCAATACTTATGCTAGTTGACAGGCCCCCGATTTCAACCACCACAATCAATTTCCGGCACTGAGCGTACTGACTAGCAAAAGGAAGGCTGTGGATCAAGACATGGTATCAGAAACACCTGGGCTACGTAGCGTTGTCTCTGGAGAAGGGGCTTCTCAACTGGAATACCAGGGGACTTCCCCTAACCAGTACGGTCTTGATGGGAAGGCTGGCAGCACTGGGTTACAGCTTAACCCGGAACTCATCCATAACATTCCACTGGTAAATATTTGAGAGTAAATCACCAATAGTGTAATGTGGAGTCTAGAGGCCAAGAAGGCTGTCCTGAAGGAGGGGGCCTTGGGCAAAGGCTGGATGGGATTTAACGAGGTAAAGGTACAAGTTTTTGGGGGGCCGGAGAATGGAGAGTAGGGAGTGGGAAGGTTAAGCCCCAGGCAAAGGGGTCAGCACATTTAAAGTCCAAGATACAAGAGAAAAGGAGCAAATGGCCGTCAAGATTCTGCTGCACGAATGGACATGGCATATGAGCAGGAATCCCCTCCCTCCCACTGCAAATGCACACTCCATGCAGTGACGTGTCAAGCCAGTCTGAGTGTTATACACTATAGTAATGGTCCCTCCCACTATTCCTAAGAAGTAAGTGAGAAGAGCAACTAAAGTAGTTGTAAGAGAGTGATGCAAGTATCCTTTGTCAAAAGTCAAGCGCTGGACAGATTCATTCTCTTAATGAATATTTTTCAGTTCCTACCACGTACCAGGCACTACACTAGATGTAGGAGTGAACCAAACAAAAATCCTCTCTGCCCTTAAGGGGCTTACATTCTCGTGGGACATGGGAAATTAAATAATATATGAGATAATCAAAAAATTAGAATGTCAGATGGCAGTAAATGCTCTAGAGAAAAATCAAGCAGGGAAGGGAGATTAGGGGGTTCAGGGAAAGTTGGGTCTAAAATATCACTTCTTTGATTTCAGGTCCTGCTACCAGCTCCTTGATCTTTCTTGATTTTTCCTCTCTCTTTACACTAAAATCCTTACTCTTTCCCTGGACACAGCTTAGCTTGAAATATTTATTGAGCATCTATGGAATGGTAGGCTAAGTGTTGGGGACAAAGTGTTAACAAGAACAGACATGGTCCCTGCCACCCTGGAGCTTAAAATCTGGTGGGGGACACAGTGAAACAATCATAATGACAATCCAACATGTGAGCTGACAAAACTGCATGTTGCCGTAAGGGTTCTGAAGGAAAGCGATGGGCGTTAGCTGGATAAAAATGGCCATTAGGGCCTGTAGGTATGACGGTCAGGAAGATACTTCTGCAGAGCTGACATGTTGACTGAATGTTATCACCCTTCCCTCCTCTCTCTAGTCCCTCCTTTCTCCCAGCTTCCATTCATTGTTTGAACCTCATTTGTTCTGGGAAAGCCTTCTCTCAAATGCTTATCTTTCCCATCGTTGGGTTAGGTGTCCCTCTCCACATCCCCACACTGAACGGATGAGTGAACTTGGCTGGAACGTAACACAGGGTAAAACCAGGGCTGGTGCACCAGCCCTGTCCTGTGGGTGCCACCGTTCAGCAGCCCGGGGTATGGATGGGGAGCCACGAGTCAGATACGGCCCAGGTTCAAGAGGCAACCTATGCGCTGGGGACCACGGACCTCAGGCCAAGGGTGAGCATGACAGCTACAATCCAAGGACCTTGGGATAGTTATTAAGCCATTGTCTCTCGGCTCCAACACCCCTTCTACGGCCCGTTTCATGATGCTGGGGCTGGTATTCCATAAATCACATGTCTGCTCCATCACCTGGCTCTATGCTAGTCTCTGCCGGTAGGGGGGCGATAGAGGGAGCCTGCAGGGCTCTAGGAGGAAGAAGAGAGCGCTTCCTGTTCCTGTGGGCATCACTCCAATATCACTTCTTCACCCCCCAGGGAAGTTCATTCTGTCACAGCAGTTGGATCTAGTTTGCAGTTTCTCCAGCACTCAAAGAGCAAGCTTCACTGCAGAACCTCAGAGACACCAGCACCATCCAAAAAGAGCTCCCTCTTCCAATTTTTAAAATGCTTCTAATTCCAGCCTGTTCCCTTGCTCTCCCCAAGCCTAGCAGTACCTGTTCCCACAGTTGCTATATTGGTATAATACTTTCATGTTCTCTTTTTACCTTTGCAGTTTCCCAGCCAATTCTTTATATATAGTTAACCAGAGGTTTCCAAACTTTCATGGTGACCTTGGTGTTTTGGTAATTTTTTCGCAGAGCTCCTAACCAAAGAAATACCTAATAGTTTCACTTATTCGTTAGTCCAAACAACTTAATAAGTATTTATAGCCTAACCACTTAACAGTGGTTTGAGAAAACAATACACACAAATCAAAAGAAAAAATGTTAATTCCATTCTTAAATCACCACGGTTGCTTACTAATGGCATACGTGCACCTGTCAAGCCCTACACAACTTCTCAAACTGTGGATTCGGATTAGAAACCGCCGCTCTTGCTGCCTGCGCCATGTTGATTTTTCTGCAATATTTGCTTTTCACCTCAGTAACAACAGGAAGCCTAGCTTGGCAAAGATATGATGTCACCGAAAGGAATGTAGCCCAATCTAATGCTGAAACTGTGGATCACCTCAACTTAGTAGTTTGTACAATATCTGACAGATGACACTGTTTTTTGTGATCATTTCAAATTAAAATTCTAAATGCCCTCACACGGTGCCTCGGTGAGTTCATTGCAGTGGCCTGGGCTACCTCAGCACAGTTGGAGAACCACGATAGTTGACAACTCATAACAGGCAATCCTCTCTGTTAAAGTAAATGGTGTGATGAATCTCCGAACTCTACCTTGACTGATCTAGATGCAGGACCCCAACGCCTGAACTTGATCATTTAGCGTCTCCCACCTTCCTCTCCCCATGCTCCATTCTGCCTTGGTACCCCCTGCCTACAAATCCGATGTTCTAGCTGGCCGCACTCTGCTTCCCAGCTCTGGCGCAGACGTGGCTCTTCCCTCTCTGCCCCATCCAGATGCATCCACCTGGCGGGTTGCTGAGCAAGGAGCAGGGTGGCCAACCACACCTCCCGTCACATCAACGGCTCATGTGTTCAAATGCCCGGAAGAAATAAATGGACACCAGCACAAGATTGCAGCCTGGAAATAAAAACTGTAGAATGTTTAAAAATTACTTTTGTGGCCGAGGAAAATGGGTTGGAAAGAGAGAAGCAATTTCTAAATTACATGGTTTCGGTTTCCAGAGAAAGAGTTTCAGGGTGGGGCGGGGGGAGAAGGTGAGCCCACAGCATCTTCTGGGCTTCACTTCAATTTACACTTAATTCATGGCAAGTCCCCCTGTCTGTTAAAAAAAAAGAAAAAGAAAAAAGGAAAAGGGAAAAAAAGCTGGAGGAAGAATAAAACCTGAAACATCTTTGATGGTTCAAAGCTACCCAGCGCTGAGCCCAGGTAAGGTATTAGCATTCCGAACACTGCTTCTCCTTGGGACACACAGTCTGGCTGTGAACAACATGGGCCCTGGAATTAGGAAACAGTCCGTAGTGTAGCTAATCCACCATTGCTGTGATGCTGGTGAGAAGCCATTTGTAATGTAAATCAAATTATTTCCAGAATATGTCAAACAAACAAACAAAAGTAATATCTCCTGATTGGACTCTGATGGCCCCTCTCCCAGAACTACTACCTTCCCTTTCAGCTGGAGAGCTCAGCTTTTTATATTCGGATCTGAGGTCTTTCAAAGTGGAGGCTGCTCACAACAGAGAAGCCCCCACCCCAGGACATTCTTGATCTCCCAAGGAATCACATTTATCTGTAGACTCTGCTCAGGACTGCTGGACCTTGGAGAGGCCTGCCGTGTCAGCAGCCCCAGAAGTGCATACCAAGCTTTCTTATGATGTCCGACACTTTTTTTTTTTTTTGGAAATGTACAAGAGTATCATTACATTGAAGGAAGAATTTCAAACAAAAACCACTGTCAGTGAAAGGTGGCTTATTCTCTGCCGAGTCTCATTTGAGACTCACCTACATAAGGAGAAAGGGCACGTGATGAAGCAAAAGTTGTCTATCCCAGTCACCTTGTGGCAAAACACCAAGAAGAGAACCCCAGCAGAAGAGCAGGGGCAGGAGAACAGAAGCTGGAAGACCCATCTACCCCCGATTATCTGCCTCACTCACTTGTGAAACACCCTCTGGCCTCGGTGAGCACCTCTCAGCAAAGGTGAGGGGCTAAAATGTATACATGGTGTTTCCTGGATGATCCTTCTAATAGAAGGTGGCTCCTGGCCATGACCATGTGAGACACAATCCTAGCACAGGCTCTTACATAAGCCGCCAAATGATAATCCTTCACCTCAGAATCCTGGAGAGGTCACCATCCTTCCCTCCGGATTTTCAATGTCAATTTACCCTTCTAAAGCTGCCTCTGCACAATGTAAGCTTTTTCTTAGGTGTGACCAGTCAAATGCCTTTCCCACACTTCATCTCCCCTCCACCTGTAAACACTCCTGCTCAGGTGCCTGACATTTACACACTTTCTCTCTCCTGCCCATTAAAACTTATTTACGCACTGTGTGACCTTGGATGAATCTTTTTACCCTTTCTGAACCCGTTTTACAATATCTAAAGTGAAGCTAATGATCCGTATCTCCTAGGATTCTTGTGAGATTAAAATGAAATTATATGTGCTCATATACTAGTGGGATGTTGCTGTGTAACAAACAGCCCCCAAAGTCACTGGTTTATAACAACAGACATTTGTCCTTGAGCTCTTGTCTGATCTAGGCTGGGCTCAGGCCTGCTCCATGTGTGTTTATTCCAGGGCCCAGGCTGAAAGGGCAGCAGTTACTCAGGGCATGTTCTTTCTACAACAGATGCACCAGAGCCAAGCCAACCCATGCAAGAGTTCGTAAGACCTCCTTCATGTCACGTTCAGTATTGGACACGTCCACCATATTGGCCAAATCAAGTGCCTAGGCAAGCCCAACATCAAGGGGGCTGAGCCTCCCACAGTGGGGAAGTGGGGATTGAGGAAGTGAATATTTGCTGAATGATAACCCCAACTATCACAGATCAATATGGGTTCATGTTTTGGTTAACACGACCAGCCAGCACTTCACACAGCACAGACTTGGTCCCCTGAGGGGAGGAAAGCCTGACTTTGAGTCTGGTCTCTAGGGAGCCAGAATATTCTGCTGAAAACACAAGGCACATGTTACCTGCTCTACCTCCATGTGGACTATTCTGTGATGTGTCCCAGGGAGAGAGGGGCGGAAGTCTAACAGACACACCTGGAGGATACACCTGGCATTTTGAAGTCCCTTCTCAATCTCAGTACGAACCTTCTGATCCACCAGCCAAACTGGTCAGGTAATTCATTCCTGTCCTCACCTCCCAAATACTGGCTCAGACCACATCCCTCCAAATCCCCTGCTATCTTTTGCTCCAAATCAAAACTCCTGTGATAGGCAAAATAATGACCTCCCAAAGATGTCCACATCCTGATACCCAGAACTTGTGAATAGGCTATCTTAGGTGGCAAAAGAAACATTGTGGATGTGATTAAGGATCTTGAAATTAAGTTAAGGAAGATTATCCCGAATTATCTGAGTGGGCTCAGTGTACTCGCTAGGGTCCTTATAAGAGAGAAGCAGAGGTCAGAAAGAGGAGAGAATGCTGCTGGCCTTGAGTATGAAGGAAGAAGCCACAAGCCAAAGAACACAGGCAGCCTGTAGAAACTGGAAAAGGCAAATAAACAGATTCTCCCTTAGAGCCTACAGAAGCAACACAGCCCTGCAGACCTATTTTAGACTTCTGACCTCCAGAATGATAAATTTGGGTTGTTTTAAGCCAGTAAGTCTGTGTTGATTTGTCACAGCAGCAATAGGAAACTAATACAACCTTCAAATATTATTCTGTGTATTTCTGTATTTTTACACACTCTTCATTCTCATTGCCTTTCCTTCGTAGACGCACATTATTACATGTTTCACATATGTTCCTTTGGTTGAATGAGTTCTTACAAAATGCATGTAATTGTTTAGTATGCATGCATATTCATTATTTATGTCGGAATATGTTATAGCCCCTTCCCCTTTTCATCGTTCAGCACTCTGATTTTGACATCTGCCTAGGCTGCCATATGCCCTCAGTCCATTACTCTCCATATTCCACAGTGTTTCACGGTGTACGTCCTCCACAGCTTATCCATCTACTCCCCACTGATGGACGTGCAGTTTGTTTCCAACTCACCACTACCAGAAACCGTGTTTAATTTTATGCAATTTTATCATGTGTGTAGCTCCATGTAAATACTGATACCACCTGATTTCAATTGTCTCCTCACAAGGCTCCCTCATGCTGACCCTTTACAGACACATTACCCTCTCCTCCCCACCATCTGAAACCCTTAGCAACCACCAATTTGTTCTCTACCTCTATAATTTTATGATTCCAAGAATGGTATATAAATGAAATCACATAGTACGTTACATTTTGAGATTTTCTTTTTTACTTAGCGTAATTCCCTTGACAATCATCCAATCTGTGGCCTCTATTAATAGATGGCTCCCTTTTTACGGCTGAGTAGTATTTCATCATATGGATGTCCCATTGTTTGTTTAACCGATTTCACCCACTGAAGGACATCTGGGTAGTTTCCGGTTTGTGGTTAAAAAGGTTCTGGTACCAATTCCAGCGTGTGGAGGTGGGGGTTTCCCACATAGTACCGAGTAAGTGTCCAGACACCAGCTGGGCGCCCTACAATTCAACTCAATTCTGACACCATCTACCCTGAGATAGCATCAGATTCCACAGATTAAGGGTTCAGTCGTACAAGAATACCCCTCACCCCCCCACACACACACGTCAGCTGCCCGTTGTAAGGCCAGGTTGTCACCTGTACTTCTGACCAACTGGCTATAAATCAGAGGTTCCCAGGACCCCCTCCGCCACTTTGATTAATTTGCCAGGGCAGCTCACAGAACTCAGAGAAATATTTTACTTATAGATTACTGGATTATTACAAAAGGATACAACTCAGAAGCAGCCGGATGGAACTGATACACCAGACAAGGTCTGGGAAAGGGTGTGGAGCTTCCATGCCCTCTCAGCACCCTTCCAGCACCTCCCTGTGTTCACCAACCTGGAAGCTCTCTGAACCCTCCCTTTGGGGTTTTTATGGGTTTAATTCTGTGCTGCAGGCACTTGGCCAAACACATTTATGGAGGCTTCATTCCATAGGCATGATTGATAAAGTCACTGTCCATTGGCAATTGATCTCTATCTCCAGCACCTCTCCCCTCCCCAAAGGCTGGAAAGTTTCAACCCTCTAATCACAAGGTTGGTTCTCCTGGCAACCATCCCCCGGCAACCATCTGCCATCCTTGGGTGCAGCACAAAGTCACCTCATTCACATAACAAAAGTCGCCTCTAGTGCCCTTGTCACTTAGGAAATTCCAAAGGTTTTAGGAGCTCTGTGCCAGAAATGGGGACCAAATACATGTTTCTTATTTTAAATTGCAATATCACAGGGATTGCTATGAACAAATCTGCTATGGACATTCATACACAAGTTTCTGTGTGAACAAAAGTTTTCATTTCTCTGGGATAAATGCCTAAATAACTGCTGGATTGTACAGTATAATCATTTTTAGTTTTGAAATAAACTGACAAACTGTTTTCCAGAGCGACTGAACCAGTTTACTACATTCCCTCAAGTGGTATATCAGCCATCCTATTTCTTCACATCCTCACCAGTATTTGGTGCCATCACTATTGTTTTTATTAGCTATTCAGATAGGTGTATAGTGATGCCCCCTGGTTTTAATTTGCATTTCCCTAATGGCTAATGATGTTGAACATCTTTTCATGTGCTTTTTGCTATCTGTACATCCAGCTCATTTGTTTTTAACTTTTGTTTTCTAGTAAATGAATTTAAAGCTCCAGATTTTCCTTTAAGTACTGTTTTACCTCTGCTCTATTGTACAATATAGAAATGCTCTGCTTTCATTATTATTCACTTCATGATTCTTTATGATTTCCATTTTAACCCAAGTGTTATTTAGTAATATGTTATTTAGTTGTCAAATTCATGGGATTTTTAAAGCTGTCCTTTAGTTATTAATTTCTAATTTTATTGTAAAATAGTTGAGGAACATGGGCTGTGTGATACAGATTCGTTAGAATTTATTGGGGCTTCTTTTATGGCCTAATACATATTCTATTTTTTGTGATTGTTTTGTGTGTGCTCAAAAAATGTGTTTTCTTGGTTTAGGTATACAGTTCTATATATTAAAATGATTTACTATCAATTTGTCAATATGTTAATAAGCTTGGGTTTATGAATTATGTATTTCAGATCTCGAACATCTCTCTATTTTTGCCTATTTGATATTATTCCATTTAAATAGATTGATCTCCTAGTTTGGTCATTAACTTGCTTCCACCAAGAATGATTGCCATATCAACAACCATAATTTGTAAATGCTTATCCATTATTTCATGTACAGTTTCAAATTCTGTGTCCTGGGCACTTGACTAAGCACTTGGCTTATATCGCATTTACTTCTCACAGTGATAATTCTCAACGTCTCCATTTTACAGATGAGGAAACTGTGGGTCTAGAAGCAAAGTGACTATATCATGCACCCAGCAAATGGCAGAGCTGACATTTCAATGTAGATTTTCCCAGTAAGTCCATGCTTTTAATGACTCAGACTCAGTTTGTTCATTTGCAAAAGGAGGGGGGCCTCCCCATCCTCGGAGGACCTTTAGGATTTGTTTTTAGGCTAAGAAATTCTCCATCATTATCACTGTCCGAGTTAATATTTGGCAAGCTCTTGCTAGGTAAGTTCTAGGTTCTGTGCTAAGAACTGCATGTGCATGATCCCTCATGGCCACCCTACAAGCTAGATTTGAAATCCTAATGTTACAGAGGGCTCAGATAGGGTTCCCAGCTAGGATACGAACTCAGTGGTGATGACTCCAGGACCTATACTCCTAATCACAATACTAGACTTAGTGTTACCTGAAAACTGGGTTCACCTCTTGATGGCTGTTGAGTCAATAAACACAACCAAGCCAAAGATTGTTAATTCCTGAGACCTGTTGAAGGACAACCGTTGAGACCAGGCTTAGATCACAAAATGGCTTAGGCCAAAATGGCTTCTCTTATGTCAAGAAAGCCATTCCTCGTTCTCTTTCTCCAGGGACCTCCTAGCTTATCTGCTTACATTAGGTCTCCCACACTGAACTGGAGGCTTTACAAACAACATTTCATGTAGCCCCACAAGAACCTTGAGAGGGAGGAAGTAGTGTGCTTCCAATGGTTCTCTGGATGACTCTGGGGTCTCCTGAAAGAAGTCCTCTGCCCCTCTTACTTGATGGAATCACTTCTTCCAATTGCTTGTCATCTGAAGCACAGCATCCTTTTTTGATTTTCCATAAGCGGACACACTCCTACATGCAACCCTTAGCCTTTGTCCGAGGTGCTTTCACACTATTTGCTCATTTCTTCCTCTTCATCACCCCCTCCAACTCAACTCCCCATTTTCTAGGCATGTACACCTGCCCCGCCTCCGCCCCTTAACACTGCTGATCCTTTCCTGTTTTCTCCTGGAAAAGTCCTACCCTAAAAAGGACTGCTAAGCCAGACACAACTTACAGTATCTTTTAAATGTGGAGACGTGGGCTGCTCTCACTCACCCCGACCCTTTTATCTACTCGCTGTTTTGCCCTCCCCACGGTTCCCTGGAGTAATGAGAGAGAACAGTGAGTTATTACCATGTTAAGCTGCACTACATGGCTTTGTGTTATGCTTAGAGACCTCTGGAGAAATAACGATGAGGTCACTACATCTTTTTTTTTTTTTTTACATCTTTACTGGAGTATAATTGCTTTACAGTGGTGTGTTAGTTTCTGCCTTATAACAAAGTGAATCAGTTATACATATACATATGTTCCCATATCTCTTCCCTCTTGCGTCTCCCTCCCTCTCACCCTCCCTATCCCACTCCTCTAGGTGGTCACAAAGCTCCGAGCTGATCGCCCTGTGCTATGCGGCTGCTTCCCACAGGCTATCTATTTTACGTTTGGTAGTGTATATATGTCCATGCCACTCTCTCACTTTGTCCCAGCTTACCCTTCCCCCTCCCCACGTCCTCAAGTCCATTCTCTAGTAGGTCTGTGTCTTTATTCCCGTCTTACCCCTAGGTTCTTCATGACATTTTTTTTCTTAGATTCTATATATATGTTTTAGCATACGATATTTGTCTTTCTGACTTAACTTCACTCTGTATGACACACTCTAGGTCCATCCACCTCACTACAAATATCTCAGTTTCGTTTCTTTTTATGGCTGAGTAATATTCCATTGTACATACGTGCCACATCTTCTTTATCCATTCATCTGTCGATGGACATTTAGGTTGCATACACAAAAACAAGCTCAGAATGGATTAAACACCTAAATGTAAGGCCAGACACTATCAAACTCTCAGAGGAAAACATAGGCAGGACACTCTATGACATAAATCACAGCAAGATCCTTTTTGACCCACCTCCTAGAGAAATGGAAATAAAAACAAAAATAAACTAATGGGACCTAATGAAACTTAAAAGCTTTTGCACAGCAAAGGAAACTATAAACAAGATCACTCCATCTTTTGTTCTTGGGAAAACAATGTGGCAAAAAGACACCTCTAATCCTCTATTTTAATTTGTTTTTATTGATCTCTTTCAAAATTAGGGAAACAAGTTTTCTCACTGCAGATGTTATGGCAGTGCATGGGGAGGCCCTAGTTCTAAAGAGTAATGAAGGGGCTATGAAAGAGAGCCTCTTCGTAAGGTGGGAGGGAGGGGGAGGGTGGTGGGTAGGCACGTCCCTAGGAAAGAAAATACACAGAGGAAGGAAACCCAGCAGATATGAATGGTTAACTCTGAGTGGCGAGTTCATGAGTGATGTGTCATCAAAGAGGTCTTTCATGACCTCAATCAAAAATACTACCCTCCCCAACCACCGTGTCACTATCACACCGATCTTTGTTCTTTTCTTGGCATTTGTCACTTGCAAAAAATTACCTCATTCATTTATTTACAGAATCGTTTACTTGCCTGATTTCCCCTACCCTAGCCTGAACAATGAACTGCACAAGAGCAAGCACTTTGTATATCTGGTCTTCTGTTCTTTCCCTGGTTCCTAGATTCACACTTGGCACATAACAGGTAGTCAAATATTTAAATGGATGAATGGATGGGCACGTGGAATAAATGTTCTTCTCTGTCCCCAATCTTCTGTGATTTCCAAATTTCCTATAATGAGCAAAAATTCCTTCTCTGATTAGGAACAAAAGAAAAACATTAGGTTTAATTTAGCATCATTTATTCCTAGAAGCCTTTCCTGTTTCCTCAGGTACAGGTGAGTCTTCCTCTTCTGATCTCCCAAAAGTATTTATACTTCTCACTGGACACTGGGCTTTGTCATACTAATACTGTAAACTGTGTGCATAACTTGTCTTCCCCTCCCTGGAATCTAAGGTCCTTGAGTGTTAGGCTCATAAACTGTCAGAGTAGGAAGGGACTTGAAGATCATCAGGTATAACTTTCCCTTTTATAGATGAGGACAAAGAGAAGCACAGATGGGATCTATCTCAACTTAACAGCAAACATAATGCAGGAAAATGTTACATTCTCCATGTCATGTTTTCTTTGTTCCAATTGTTTTATGACATTGGATTAGTGCTGTGGCAGGTCCAGCACTTTTCCTGGGAACCCAGACCTTTGGACCCTGTTCTCTAGGTCACAGCACAGTGCCTTCTGCATTTGTACTCACATTCCCTACCTCATGGCATCTACTCAGTTTCTGGAAGAAGCAGGAAGGGCAGGCAACTAGAAGAGCTGCACCTTCTCTCCTTATTTTGCATGTACAAATGTGGCATCCCACTTTTATGGCCAAAGAATTAACAAGGAGAAGGTAAAATAAAATGATTCTCTGGCCACTGTCTAAAGGTACGCGGACCAATCCCAAGTGGGTTTCTGATAAACGTGTGTGGAGCCTTTTTCAGCTTTGTCACCAGGGTCTCAGTGCTCCCCTAAGGAAGAGGGAGCTTAGCTCTAAAAATAATTTTAGTATGAGGTATTTAAGACATATGGAAGAGTACAAGTCGAGATAAACCGAACACCCCCAAACCCAGCACCTTAAACACTGAAATTAAGATTTAGCATTCCCATGCAGTTATTCATGTTTCTTTCCCACATATATGTATCTAAGAATTACAAAGAATTAATATGAAGGTTTGAAAACTATATTATTGCTATTATATATGTATCCTTCTGCAGCTTCTATCATTTTAGTAAATAACTTTTATACCGATCTGAAATCTAACAACATCGATATAATATTTTACTACTTAAAGTTTGCTATAATTACAAATTTGTTAATTTATAATATTTTTCTGTCTAGACAATCATGTTACACACAAGTGTTTTATATATATATATTTTTTGCATACTTTCTAGCAATTTTCTAGTAATTATACTTTAAAAAATTCTCTAACCCTATTGGCTGCTTCTAATATCATGTTAAATAGAAATAGTGTTGGTGCATTCCTTCCTCAGTTTTGTTTTTCGGTGTTTTTTTTTTTGGTTTTAAATGTAATGTTCTAAAGTTTCCTTATTTATTATGATGCTTATTGCCTGATTTTTGAAGATGCCCGTTATCAGGTTAACAAAGTTATTTTCTCTTCCTAGATTTATGAGTTTTTTTCTTATTATCAATGGGTTTTTAATCTTAGCAAATGATTTTATGCATCTATTCATCTATTAGTCTTCTATTTGGATTGATTAATATGATAATTACATTAACATATTTTCTAGTGTTAGATAACCCCTGCATTTTCTCAATGAAACCTAATTTTGCTTTCATCTATTTACTTTTTTATCTTTTTAATTTAAACTTTTAATTGACATATACATGCAGAAAAATGCATAAAAGCAAGCATTTGGGGACATTTCCACCAAAATAGTGGACGATGAGAAAAAGAAAGCAAGAAAACAATTCTGTTTAAAATCACATCAAAAAGAATAAAATACCCAGGAATAAACTTAACCAAGGAAGTGAAAGAACTATACTCTGAAAACTGAAAAAACATTAATGAAGGAAACTGAAGATGATACAAAGAAATGGAAAGATACCCTGTGTATATGGATTAGACGAATATCATATATATTCTTCTTTACCTTATTTTTCACTCAAACATTATGTTTGTGGACTGTCATCCATATTGAGTGGTTCATTTTTGTGCTGGTTCACTCATTTTTACTGTCCTATAAGACGAGACAATATGACTGTAAATAAACTGTAATTTACTCCTCAATTCTCCTGACATAGACATTGATGTTAGTAGCACATTTTTAGCTATGGTAAACAAAGTTGCTCTGAATGTTCGTGTATGTATCTCTTGAGAGTTCATGTGCAAGACTTTCTCTAGTCTAGGCTGTATGATATTATGGTATGCACATCTTCCATTTAATAGATAATGGCAACTTGTTTATCAAAGTGGTTGTAGGAAATTGCATTCTCATGAAAAATGTTTTTAAAAAAAGTTGCTCTTGTTCTAAAGAGTGGCCAACATTTGGTAATTCAGGCTGTTTGATTATTGCCAATCTTATAAGTGTATTTATTACTTTAGCATCAGCTGTATTTTTAGGTATCCTCTTTTATTCCTAATATTTATTTATGCCAACTTTTTTTTCTTGAGAGAAAAAGGACAGAGGTAGTTGTTTTGGCTTAGTTGATATGCTCTGTTTTAGCTTTTCTTTCTTATTTAATTAATTTCTGCTCTAGTGTTTATTGATATTATTTCTTTCCTTCTATTACCCTTAGGTTTAATTTGTTGCTATTTTCTTATCTTCTTAAGATGAATGCTTAAATCATCAAATATTTGGATATTCTTTATTACTGTAAACTCTAAAGCTAAAACATCCCTCAACACAAAGGGTTTAGCCAAATACCACAAGTTTTATTTGTATTATTTTCACTATCATTCATTTCTAAGTAGTTTACACAATTTCTTTCATTACATGGTCATTGACCTATCTATTTTGTAGGAATGCTTTTAAATTTCCAAATGTATGGGTATTTATAAGGCTAAGTTTTTCTTTTCATTTCTAACTTAATTTCACTGTGGTCAGAGGACCTAATTTGTGTAATACTGACTCAGAGATTTTGAGACTTGCTTTATTGATTGTTTATCAGTTTTCAAAACAGTTTTATGTGTTCTTGAAAAGAATGTACACTCTCTAATCTTTGGATGAAGCATTTTGTATTTTTTCAACTGGTTCCATCTTATTAATCTAATTAATCATGCAAATATCTTATTTCTATTAATAATTTGCCTGCTTGGCCTGTCAATTACAGAGAGATGTGTGTCTGGTATTATTTCTGTGCACTCTTCTCATGCTCTGTTCACAGCCTCCTTGCTGTTCTTAGAACAGGCCAAGAACTCTGCCTCTTCTGGGCCAGTATACTTGTTGATTCTACTACTTGGAATGATTTTATCCACTTTATGTACTTGTGTTTCTCCCTCCCTTCATTCAGGTCACTCATGAAGGAGTCATACCTTCGTCACAATATAAACAACCACCCCCTTGCTCCATCACTTTCTGTCCTCTTACCCTCATCTATTTTTTCCTTCTTACACTTATCAACAGCTGATACATTAAATATATTGGTTTTCATTATCTACTCTTCATGAAGAGCAGAAATTTTGATGTATTTGTTACCTCCTCACCACTTAGAAGAAAGCCTTAAATAAAACCGATGTTCAGCAAACATGTGTTTAATGACTGAATGAAGGACTATCAAAAATCTCCAGCTGACATATCTGAAATTTTCTCTTTGCAATTTTGTCAAATTTGACTTGACATATTTTTATGTTATTATGTGCACAGAAGTTTAGAGTCATTGGAACTCAAAGATTAAACAAATCTTTTGAAACTGGGAAGTAGATCAAACCCACTTTTAGTAAAACAAAAATTATCATATTACTTTGTCTATTTTATCTGACATTAATATGGTTTCACCAGCTTTTTTTTTATTATTATTACTGTTTTCCTGATATATTTTTTCCCACATTGGACTTTCAATCTCTCTGTAGCCTTATGTTTTAGATGTGTCTTTTAAAATTGTATAACTTTTGTTTTCTAATCAAATGTAACAATTTCATGTTTAAACCAGAGAATTTAGCTTATTTGCATGTGCTGAGAATACCATTAAGAATTATCTGATTGGCCAAAAAGTTCGTTTGGGTTTTCTGTAGGATGTTATGGAAAAACCCAAACGAACTTTTTGGCCAACCCAATATCTTACCATCTTATGTTCTCTTGCTTTTTCTATGCTTTGTTCTTCTTTTTTTGTTTTGCTTTAAACTTATTGAGTTTTTAATTCCATTTTATTAGTCTAGCCTCTTTTAAAAAAATCTTTAAATATTTTGCTAGGCTTTGAAAGTCATCAGGGATAAATTATGCAGAAATATCTATGAACTTTATGCATTCATACAGCATCCATTCAACATGTCCTACATTCTGGGAGCTGGGCAGGGAGTCATTACACTATACTGTCTCATGGAATTCAAATACTAACTCCACCCAGCAAGAAAATCACTTTTAAGTTTCCACTGAGGGTGATTCCTCCCTTTCTCCCTCCCTATTTTATCTCCAACCAAACAACTCAGTCACCAAGCATACTGCTCTGTTTATCAAGGGGTTCTTAAGTTTCAGAGATATGTCTGGTAGAGTTCATGACTTCATTATTTTAAATGGCTATGCAACAAATTGGACTCTTTAGTTTTTTGTTGAGATAACAGATTTTTAGGGTCGTAGGTAAGAGTGAGTTTGATATGAGCAACTGGAACTATTGCTTTAAATGAGTAAATTAACACTTCTCTGCATATCAAGATGAGTCTACCCTCTGCCTGGTTTCCAAGGGACACAGATGGCTCACAATCCTCTATGACATTGGAAAGAGAAAAGAAACATGAGTTATAATTGCCCTTTGACTATGTTTTCCCTTGGAATTTGATTAAAGTATATTTACTTTGTTCTTTGTCCTTTTTAAAGCATTCAGCTCAGTGAAAGGTTGAGTCAAAACAGGCAGCTGAAAAGCTTCCCTGTGTTCCTCCCCCATGGGTTCTGTAACTGGTGGTAACAAAGTCACTTCCAGGCAGAAAGATACAAAGCTGTTGACTCAATTAGAGGGTTACATATATCCTATTCCATGCTCAATGAGCCATCAATGACCCATCGGAGGGTGTGGAAAGAATATATTAGATCATCCACTTCTGTTTATTTATTCATCCTTTTAGCATTTCTCTTTTGGTATATGTTTTACATACACAAAAATGTATATATAATGCACGTAATACATTACTCTAGTGATGTATATATACATTTATCAGTAAGTTAATGTATGTATGGAGAAAACAGAAATGTTTACTGATGAGATTTGCAAATAAAAAAACAAAACCAACCATGAGTCCACTGGTTTATGGGACATATCTGGAAGCCTGACTGCCCGTGTACACCATTCTGAGCACAGCCCTATGGACCCTCTCAGTCATACAATCCCATTTCCTATCTTGGCCTTTCTTTATTGACCTAATTCCTTGTGATGACATTGATGCTTTTCAGCTGAATTTATTCTCAGCGTCTTTTCCTCCTATCTTCTCTTCTTTCCTACTCTCTCTGTCCAAAACCCAGATTATTGCCACCCAGTTCCAGATATTTCTAGATATTTTACCATTCAAGGTAGTGAACAATATTGTACAGTAATCTTGTATAATCCCTGAAAATATCTCTCCTGACTCGAGAGAAAATGAGGATCTCATTTGGTACCAAGGCTCGCTGGAGGCCAGGGACTTTGAATTATTTGATGTTATTCCCAATGTATGTGTGAAAAACTGAGATTAGGTGATTTTGGTGCAAGGTTACAGAATGAATCAATATGTTTTAACTGACCAAAGTTCTGAGCCCTATGCTTTCCCCTGCTGGCATCTTTGGTGGGCACACAGAAAGCCTCTGACCAGGGGCTATGTCTGTGCCCTTTCCATGTCCCTCATATGGTGGGGCTAGCGTAGGAGATTGTCCTCCCAGATCCTAGGGTCTGACTGTGTCTCATTAAAAGAGTCTGGAGCAGTAGAAAGAGCAAGGTCTTTGCAAACAGAAAGAACTACTTTCAAATTCCAGCTCCCAGATCTACGCAAGGTATAGAAACTTGACCAGGTCTATTAATTAGGGCAGGCCAGGTAATGCTGTAGGGAAAACAAGCTCCAAATCTTAGTGGCTTGAAAACAACAAATCTTTATTTCTCAGTTGTGTTATACATCCATGGGCCGTTTAGAAGTGGGCTCTGCTCAGCCTAATTACGTGGACTTAAACTGATGAAACAGGTGTGGAGAAAGAGCACACAGTGATCCATAATCTCTCTAAGGTTCCACCCGGATGAGACACATGTCACTTATACTCACATGGCTACACCTAAGCCAAGACGGCAGAGAAGGGTCGTCTGATCATTTGCCCAGAAGGAGAACCAAAGATAGCTGAGAAGCCTCACGAATGACTACCACTCCAAGTCATTTAACATCTCTGAGCCTCCATCTTCTTTTTTAAAACAAGATAGTAATGAGGATAAAGATTGGATAAATAAGAACTAATGTTTCAGTACAGGAAGTGCCCAGCACAATGTGTGGCCAATGGTTGAGCTTGACAAACATTAGTTCCCTCCTCAAACATATGGACACCAAGGGGGGAAAGTGGCGGGGCTGGGGTGTGTGTGTGTGGAGGTTGGGATTGACATATATACACTAATATACATAAAATTGATAACTAATAAGAACCTGCTGTATTAAAAATAAAAAAATTCTAAAATTCAAAAAATATGTATGTGTATATATATATATAGTTTCCTCCTGCCTGTATTTTGTCCTGTTCCCTCTAGATCTGAAAAGAGATTAATTGGTTGAAGAAAGCCAGGGCCCCAATTTCTAATTCCACTGAGAAGAGAATGAAAACGGACTGCAATAGCAGCCAGAGGGCAGGGGGCCAGGGCAGCCAGCCAGGCCCCCAGGATCAGACAGAATTTCATTACCCAGAGGATTTTATTTTTTCTTTAAGCAGGAAATAACTAACCCTCTAGAAAGCCCAGGTGAAGAGAAAGTTCACAAAGGGGTCACAAAGGTAGCCCACCTCTTGGAGTCCAATGCATGGCATGCATCTCAATGCAGTCTGGCACCATCATTAACATATTTAATCATGCTTCTATCGTTAATCATCAAATAGCTTAAGAGCATGCATTGTATTCCCAGGCGTGAAATAACAATGGTTATGTGGTTCTGTGATAGATGTTTTTAATAAAATCAGTAATTACCCTTTGCGTGTGTGTGTGTGTGTGTGTGTGTGTGTGTGTGTTGTATTACTATCTTTGTTTCCTTTTTAATTTTCGCTTTTAGGTATATGAAATAAACAAGGTAGAACACTCAAAATTCCATTTTTGGCATTTGGTTCTGTTTTAGTAGTGCCTGCCCAGTGGAAAGGAAGGTGTATTCTAGGGTGTGGACTCTAATGCAAATGTCGTGTAGACAAGCTGGGGTTGGGGGTAGAGCCCCCTCTGTACCGAATTCTAAGTCTGTAAAATGGTATAGTATTCCTCATAAATTTGCTATGAAGATACAGAAAGATGCTTAAAGAGTAATTCTATTTGACAAGCACTCAAACAGCCTTTACTATGTACCAGGAACTATTCTAAGTGATTTAAAATATTAACTCCTTTAATCCTCAACGCAAGCTTACCAACAGAGGTACCCTGAATACCTGTGCTTTACAGATAAGTAAATTAAGACAATTAAGCAACCTACTCACAGCTAGTTCAACAGTTAGGAAGTGGCAGAGATGGGACTAGAGCCCAGACAATATGCCTCCAGGGCCCATGCAGCTGTTACTGCTGCTGTTATTGGTACCATAAGCCCATTTTGACTTAACAGACCTGGCTTCCGGACTGGACATGGCTGTTCCATATACAACTTGCTTGACCCTCACATGGTATCCAAACACTTTTTGCTTTAATATATGTTCCTAGTAGAACTGCCTTGTGGTATAAGGTGTTCTACAGATTCTTTTCTCAGTGCCTGATATAGGACTGACCTTTATTCATACTCACTGTATCTCACTCTGCCAAACAGTTCAGGATATATATTTTAAATAATCTGATTATCTCTAATTATATTGCTGAAAGCAAAGCACTCTGAACTTTAGCTCCTTACTGTGTAAAATGAGGCCGTACCTCCCATTTTATAAACCGAAGGGATGGAAAAATACTGTCGGCTCTCATATCCAGCAAATATGTGCTGAGCACCCACTTAGGGTAGTCTCTCTGAGGATAACCAGTTCTGTCCAGGTTGTGGTTTTTCAACTACTCCTTCCTGGGGTCAAGGGTCTCGGTAGTGTTCATTAATACTGACACCGCAGCCCCGGGACACTCTGATCACAGAATTAGAGACATTCCTGAGAAGAAAAAGAAAATGGGCTATGAAGTCAGAAACCTAGCTCCCCCACTTGTAGTGGGACATGTCACCTCATCTTCTGAGCCCCTCTACACAACAGAGTTACCCTAAAACACCAAGAATTCCTTTTACTGAAGTATAATCTATATTATAATATTAGATTAGTTTCAGGTATAAGCATAGTGATTCAGTATGCTTTTTGAAGATTATATTCCATTATAAGTTATTACAAGACAATGTCTGTAATTCCCTGTGATATACAATATATCCTTGTTGCCTATCTATTTTCTACATAGTAGTTTGTATGTCTTAATCCCATACCCTTAATTTGTCCCTCCCCACTTCCTTTTCCCCTTTGGTAACCACAAGTTTGTTTTCTATGTCTTTGAGTTTCTGTTTTACATATACATTCAATTGTATTATTTTTTAGATTCCACATATAAATGATATCATACAGTATTTGACTTTGTCTGATTTATTTCACTAAGCATAATATTCTCTAGGTCCATCCACATTGTTGCAAATGGCAGAATTTCATTCTTTTTTATGGCTGAGTAATACTCCATTGTGTGTGTGTGTGTGTGTGTGTGTGTGTGTGTGTGTGTACCATTTCTTCTTCATCCATTTGTCTGTTTATGGGCACTTGGGTTGCTTCCATGTCTTGGCTATTTTAAACAGTTCTGTTATGAACACTGGGGTGCATGTATCTTTTTGAATTGGTGTTTTCATTTTTTCCAGATAGATACCCAGGAGTGAAACTGCTGGATTATATGGTAGCTCTACTTTTAGTTTTTTGAGGAACCTCCATACTGTTTTTTTTGTTGTTGTTGTTGTGGTACACGGGCCTCTCTCTGTTGTGGCCTCTCCCGTTGGGGAGCACAGGCTCCGGACGCGCAGGCTCAGCGGCCATGGGTCACGGGCCCAGCCACTCCACGGCACGTGGGATCCTCCTGGACCGGGGCACGAACCCGTGTCCCCTGCATCGGCAGGTGGACTCTCACCACTGCGCCACCAGGGAAGCTCACCTCCATACTGTTTTTCATAGTGGCCGCACCAATCTACGTTCCCACCAACAGTGTACAAGGGTTCCCTTTTCTCCACATCCTCTCCTGTAACATTTGTTATTTGTAGACTTTTGGATGACAGTCATTCTGACAGGTGTGAGGTGATATCTCATTGTTGTTAAAAATCAAGAAGTTGACAATGCTGTGACAATACACAGCATAGTGCCAGGCACAGAGCAGGGATGAGGAGGAAGGTTGTTTCTAGTTAGATTTTATCATGTACGAGAGACAAGACCTCAAAACACGTGTGCTGGGTGCAAAAGCACCATCATCTTGCATCAATCCAGAATCACATTGTTTCTAATACCCACTCCCCTTACATGGCTTGTGGGACCACAGCGGTGTCAATAAACCTGCAGGACTGTGCATTTCAGGGGCCGTTCCTTTTCTAGGGACAGTAGATTGCAGCCTACATTATTCTTTAATAATCTGGATTGTTTCTTTTGAAATGTAGCCCTGGGACTTTGTTGGATTAAATTTCATCTGCATTTTACTTTCCACATGCATGAATTCATACTCTATAAAGCATTAACAATAAAACAAAACCAAAAACAACAACACACTCTGCTTCCAGCAGAGACCCATGGTAGGAGGAAGGGTGTTTCCCAGTCATGCAGGAAGTGCCATGTTGAACTCAGGGGAGCTCAGATCCCCAAAAGGCAGCTATTTTTCCAGCTCCAAAGGATGGAGTAAAACCTCTCCCATTATGTCCTTGGGCAAGAAATTAAGACAAAGGGATAGAATCCAGGGGCAGCTGGAGAGAGAATGATGGCAAATCCCTTAGGAGGCAAGTGATAAAGCTGGAGGGTCCTGCAAGCAGGCGGGGGAGCTGCTTTCCTCTATTCATTTTGCAGAATGAATGAGAGGAAAGCCCCCACTCCTCAGGCAGAAACCGAAAAATGTGCAGAATTTAAGATAATTCTTGAGCAAAAGCATTAATAATAACCTTGCTTTTTCTGCAAATAATAATAAAGGTCTTGAACAACAGAATCATCCCAGCAGAGATCAGCATGAGACAAGAACAGTGAGCAGTCTAGGGGAGGCAGACTTTGATCATTCAAGAAGAAGAGAAATTTGAATGCTGCCGGGACGGAGACTTTCGTCTTACTAAGAGTTTTCACCGATGGCTTTGTGTAGAGAACTCATTGTAGTTTTGTTGACATAGTTGTGGTCAAGAAGTTAAGAGTGAAGTTTACTAGTTCTCAGTCAGTAACGTGACGGAATTATTCCTGGAGTAGCCCTTTAACTGGGGACCACAAAAATGTATTTAGAGATCAGGAATGGATACTCCCCGCTTGACTATTACTGCTGTGATTTTGGTGACAAATGGTCCAAAACTGGTACACTTAGAGACCAATGTCTCAGAGAGGCACATTTCTGTCTACCTAGTGCCTTAAAACCTTAAAAGGAAACTTTAAAAGGTTTCCTTTTTTATATATGAGTCCTTAATTCATCAGAAATTAATTCTGTGCATAGTGAGAGGTCACATCCATATCAATTATCCCACTGCTACGTACTGGATTGTTTTACTGCCAATTTACAAACCAGTTTTATACATGTATGGGTCTATTTATGGACTTTATCTGTTTCCATTTTTCCATCCCAGTACCAATATCACATTCTCTTAATGTCTGTTACTTATGGTATGCTTTCACTATGGGGAGGACAAAACCCTCCATGATTTTCTCCTTTTGGCTATCATCTTCTGAATATACTAGAGAATCCACTTGTCAAGTTGCATTGGGAGTTTTAATTGCCATTGCATCAATAGATTAATTTTGAAAGAACTGACATCTTAAACATATTGAGTCTTGTTATCCAATAATATACTATGTTTAGGTCATGTTTAATGCCTTTCAATAGAATGGCATAATTTTCTTCCTAAGGATCACGTACAAATGTTGTTCAGTCCTAGAAAGTTATTTTTCACTGTTTTTAATTATCATTTTCGAATACCTTTTCTGTTTGCAGCTGGGGTATAGAAATTTTGTGTAAGCTTTTTATTGAAGTATAATATATAGAAAAGTACACAAGTCATAGGTGTAGAGCTTTATGAATTTTCAAAGAGCACACACCCATGTAACCAGCACCCAGATGAAAGATCAAAACATCCCATGACATGAGAACTGCTCCCCAAACAGTGACTGCCCCATATGAAGATAACCACTATGCTGACTCCTTTTTCCACAGATCGGTTTTGCATCTTTTTTATACCTAGGGGATCATACAGAAAGTATTCTTTCATGTCTAGCTTTTTTTTCCCCCCATAATATTATGTTTCTGTGAGACACGTCCATGTTCAGTGTGGCTACAGTTTGTTCATTCTCTTTGCTGTACAGATTTACTTTGTGTAGAGACTATAATTTATGCATCCTGATGTTGACAGATTTTTAAACAGTTTCTATCAATAGTTTGGGAGATACGGCTGCCAAGAACATTTTTTAGTATGTCTTTTTGTGTACTTATGCTCTCATTTTTTAAATTTGTTTTTAGGAGCAGAATTGCTGGTTATGCATATCTTTAGCATTATTAGGTCCCACCATATGATTCTGGTTTTCCAAATTGGCTGTAGCAATTTACGGTTCACTTGCAGTACATAAGAAATCCAGTCAGAATAGAACCTGTTCTCGACATTTTAATATTTCTTATTTATAGAAACACTGATAAATTCTCATATTCATATAATATTTTATCTACATAATAAGGTACCACGCTGAAAATGAACTCACCTCAGTCGTCATGTTATTTTTGTACATGGCTCACTCTAATAATTTTTTGCAAATCAATTTCGGGTTTCTGAATGCTCATGAGAGAATTAAGTTATAATTCCCTTTCTCTTGGTGTCCTTATCCACTTCTGGCATAAAGTTTATATTTGCTCTGTAAAGCCAAACAGGGAAACTTTCTGCTATTTCTCTTCTATGTAAGATTTTATGTAAGATTAGAATTTCTTATTCCTTAAATGTTTGGTAAAACTTGCCTATTAAACCATTTGGACCTGATGTTTTCTTTGTGGGGATACTAGCTACTGATTATCAAGTAGATTCTTTAATTTCAGATTTTCAGGACTGTTTGGATTTTCTAATTTTTCTTTGGTCAGTTTTTATATTTTTCTAAAATGTGCTCATTTCACCTATTTTTTCAGATTTACCCTAAGGATTATATTACCTCTTTTATCACTGATGCATTTATAATTGTCTTCTTCTTCATGTGTAATATGGTTTATTTGTAACGACTCTTTTTTTCTTACTTAATCTTGGCAGACGTTCGTCAGTTATTTTAGCTTTTATGAAAGAACTAACTTGCCCTTTGTCAATCTTTTCTATTGCACATTTGTATTCCATTTAATTAATTTCTGCTTTTACTTGAATTATTTCCTCCTTTCTACAGTCTTTGTTTGCTCTAACTTTGAAGTGGGAAGCTAAGTCCACTAAATTTCAACTGGAAGTCTTTGTTAACATAAACACTGCATTACTTACATTTCTCCCTAAACACTGCTTTAACTCCATTTCATGCATTTTGATATATAATATCTTCATTATTACACAGTTCTAAATATTTTCCAATTTTCTTTGTGACTTGTTCTTTGATCTCTGAGTAATTTAGGAGGGATTTAAGTTCCAAAGAGATTTTTACAAAGTTACCTTTATATTGATTTTATGTTAATTACTTTATAGTCAAAGAATGCAGTCTTTGTGTTGAAAATTGATTCATGCCTAATAAATGGTCATTTTTTTTACAAATTCCTACGAATGCTTGAAAAGAAAATTCAGTCTCCAGTTACTAGCACTACTTTGTAATTGTGTTGTTTGAATCTCCATACTAACACTTTTCTTCTGATTCAAATATCACTTACTGAGAGAGGGTATGTTGACTTTGACCAGGGTAATGGTGTATTTGTCATATTTTCCTTGCAGTTCCAACACTTGCTTTGAATTTTTGAAGCCACATTAATAGTGGCATACCCAGTTTACAATGGGTTATATCCTCAAGATGAATTGAACATTTGTCAGTATATATGGTTATATTTATTTCTGGTAACATAAGCTTTCTTTTTTAGTAGTGTTTCCTGATATACCCTTCTCCACTAATCTTCAACGTTTCCATAATCTTATGTTTTAAATTGTGACTCCTCTAAACAACATATAGCTAGATCAAAAAAAAAAAAAATTTTGGTTGGAAAAGCTTGGTTTCTCCCCAGAGAATTCTGTCTTTGTTCTGGACATATTTCTACCATTTTGTTTTGTGTTTGATATGTCTACATTTCTTTAATGGTCACCATTAACGTGGTTTAGGTACTTCTTTTTGAGTTAGTCATAGTGTTCTATTTCTCCTGAAAATTGTCCTTTCATCTAAGTTTTCAAATTAATTGGAATAAAGTTATCTATAGTATTCTCTTATATTTTAAATTGTGCCACATCTGTAGATTAACCATTGTTTCCCTTAACACTCTGTGTGTATGCACGTGTGTGTCTTCTTTCTCTTCTTTTTGAGTTGGTCCATTTTCTTTATGGCTTTTTTTTTTTTCTGTTTCATTAATTTCTATTCTTATGTAAATTATGTCCATTCTTTTCCCGTCTTTTAATAGTTTCTTTTTCTCACGTATTAGTTTGAAACACTAGCTTACAAATTTTCAGCCTTTTTACAAATCAGGTTTAAAGACTATAAATTTTGCTTTCACTGTACCACACATGCCTTAATCTACGGTTTTTAATGTATTTTCTATTAAATTTTAAAAATTTGAGATAACTGCAGATTTACACGCACTTGTAATAAATATAGAAAGATTCCATGTACCCTTTTCCCTGACCCCTCTCCCCAACAATTTAACATCTTACAATAATATATGATACAATATCACAGCCTGGTTATTGACATGGATACAGTCGAGATGCAGGACACTTCCATCACCACAAAGATTCCTCATGTTGCCTTTTTATAGTCACACCCGCATCCCCTTCTCACCACTGGCAGCCACTAATCTATTCTCCACTGAAAAAAAATTATTGTTTCAAGAATGTTATATAAATGGAATCATACAGTATGTAAACTCTAGGGACTGGATTTTTTCACTCAGCCTCATTCTCTGGAGATTCATTCAGTTGTCTTATGTATCAACAGCTCGTGCTCTTTCACTGCTGAGTGGTGTTCCATGGTGTGTGCGTACCACAGTCTGGGTAACCAGCCACCTACTAAAGGACACCTGGGATGTTTCCTGTTTTTAGTTGTTATAAGTAAAGCTACAATGAACATTCATATTCAACTTTCTGCATGAACCCTATTTACACAAAAAGCTGAACACAAATGTTTATAGCAGTTTTATGTATAGTAGGTAAGTATATTTTAATAGAATTTCATTGTTAATCCATGCGTGGTTATTTGGAATTTAAAAAATACATATGTAACTACATTTATAGTAGAGAGAGAGGTCTAAATATATGTGGGTTTGTAGCCATGTTTTAAAATTTTAGTCATTATTTGATCAACTTTATAAGCTTTCCATATGTGTTTGAAAGGATATGTATTCTCTTTTCTAAATGTAAAATTCTTTATATTTCTGCTAGATCTTATAAATTTTGTTATTCAAATCTTTTAAATCCTCATTAACGGTTTATATGCTTAATTTATCAATTACTGAGACGTGTAAAATCTCCCACTGTGACAGTGAATTGAACATTTTCCTTCCTAGTAACAGTCAAGTTCTAGTTCATGTTTTAAGCTGCTTTATTTGGTGCATACAAGTTTAGAATTATTATATCTGCCTAGTGAATTTATCCTTTCATCATCATACAGTTTCCTTTTTTCTTTCTTAACAACGTTTTTTTGCCTTAAGGTCAGTTTTGCCTCTTATTACTATAGCTACAACGGCTCTCTCTTGGCTAGTTTTTGCCCATAATATCTTATTCTATTTCCAAAAACAATCTGTTCATTTTCTCATCTCTTTACTTACAGTCTCTTTGCATCTTCATGTTTGAGATGTGTCTCTTAAAGAGCATGGAACTTAAAAAATAAAATACTTTTATTGTAAAATGTAGTACAAATAAAGAAAACTGAATAAAACAAATGTAGAGCAAAATAAATGTTTTTGAAGCAAACACCCTTGATATCAACACTTGGGTCAAAAAATAAAATTTGCTAGTCACCTTAGAAGCCCTGTCTCAGTCACAAACCCTCTTTCTTTTCCCAAAAAATAATCAGTATCCTGACTTTTATGATAATCACTCCCTGCTTTTATTTATAGCTTTATCTTCCAAATGTTCATCCCCAAATACCACAGTTCATTTTTTTTCCTGTTTTTGTTGGTTTTTAAAGATATGCCTTAAGTCTCTTCTGGCCTATAGGTTTCCTCCTTAATTGCACTTACCCTCCTTTTTTTCCAGTACAATTTATTTGTTAAAATACTAGCTCACTGGATCTACAGTGCTCTGGTTTCGTCTTGTATTTTCTCTGCTGCAGCTGTGAAATCAACCACTTCTTGAAGGAGGCCTGGCTCCCTTTATCTGAGAACGGTACTTAGAAACCAAGATATGGGTGCTAGCTGTGTTCACTGTTGGGTGTCATTGCTTCCAGGTCTTCTTAGCAGACAGAGCTTGGAAATATATATGTATATTAACTCTTGCTTATACACACATCCACATTTATTTCTCTGTCACCTCCCCACATCTCTCTCTCTCTCTCTCTCTCTCTCTCTCTCTGTCTGTCTAATCTATCATTTCATTCTGGTACCTCTGATCCTAATTTAACACTGTTTATTCTTGGCTTACCAATTCCAGCTATTTCACATGAAGTCAGGATAAAATGTCTCTTGAATTCATAATAACACACTGATTCAAATATTCAGGATTGCAAGGTTTTTACTTCACCTCTCCTATCGTACATCTGTATTGTCTTTCTTCACCAAGATCCTAGTTCTCAAGCAGGCAAGGGTAAGAGAGAATTAGAATATCATATAATCATTCATGTGTTTTCCCCCATATTGTGTATTTAGCAGTCTCCAGGCAACAGTAATGATATCAGTCCTTGCTCCCTAATTTGATGGCTGAAACAGCAAAATTTCTGATAGAGCTAAGTCCTATAACTCTGCATTTTATTTCTGAATTATTTAATTACTTATGCATGCTGCTCTGGGTCTTTTTTTTCCCACGGGATCTTCGTTGGGGCATGCTGGATCTTTAGTTGGGCCATGCAGTCTTCTTAGTTGTGGCATGCAGGATCTTTAGTTGGGCCATGCAGCCTTCTTAGTTGCGGCATGCGGGATCTTTAGTTGGGCCATGCAGGAGGCTTCTTAGTTGCGGCATGCGGGATCTTTAGTTGCAGCATGAGGACTTCTCAGTTGCAGCATGCAGAATCTTAGTTGTGGCATGTGAACTCTTAGTTGCAGCATGCATGAGGGATCCAGCTGCCCGACCAGGGATCAAACCTGGGCCCCGTGCATTGAGAGCATGGAGTCTTACCCACTGGGCCACCAGGGAAGTCCCTATCCCTGCATTTTAAATAGTTGTATTGAATCTGCATTGCCAGACCAGATAGCCATTTAATACTGTGCTTTTCCTATACAGGTAAATATGTATTTAATATCATGAGCCCTTATGTAGATGGCTCTCTAATCATACTGACTGACTTAAGCTAATTCTTGAGTAAATTCTTCAGGAAGAACCCAGGAAAAACGGTGTTTTCTACTTTCTTGCACGTTGATAGCCATTTGTCTGCAGTCTTCATGCTTGACAGTCAGTTGCTGTATACAAAGTGCGTGGCTCACATTTTCTTTACTTATCATGAATATACTGTTCCATTTTCTTCTGGCACAAAGTATTGCTGTCATAAAGTCTGATAATAATCTGATTTTCTTTCCTTTATATGTGACCTAGTCATTTTGCCTGGAAGCACAAAAGATTTTTTTCCTTCTGAAGTTAAAAACTCTTATTAAAACATGCTTCAGTGTTGGCCATTCCAAGTCGATCTTCTCCAGTAGGGGTGGTGCCCTTCCAGTATGTAATGTTTGGATTGTACTTTGTGATATTTGTCTCCTTGCTTTGGGTTTCTTCTTGGGGGACTCTCTTACAGCTCTGATGTTCTTAGCCTGTCTTAACTTCTTCATTTTCTCTTTAATCCACTTACTGCTTTCTTTTGTAAAAGTTTCCTACTTTAATCTGTTTTTCTGCAGGCATTATCTGTTGTGTTGGTTACATATCGTTTTCTAAATGTGTTTAGCACTTTTTGCCATAGTATATTATACTTTTCATCTGACTCGTAGCCACATTCTCTGGCCTGCTTTTACTGTCTGCAGGGATGCTATTCCTTTTCTTGATACTAACTTTGTATATATTGGGTTTTTTTCTTTAACATCGTTATTGGAGTATAATTGCTTTACAATGGTGTGTTAGTTTCTGCTGTATAACAAAGTGAATCAGCTATACATATACATATATCCCCATATCCCCTCCCTCTTGCGTCTCCCTCCCACCCTCCCTATCCCACCCCTCTAGGTGTTCTGATTCCAATCACTTCTGTCCTCTCTTTTATGTGAAATTAGTCTTTCTAAACATTTAGAAGAGGTTGTAGTAGTTTAAAATTTAATTTCTAACTCCACAGAGCTCTCTCTTTTGCTTTCTTTGTATAATGTTCAGAGACAATTTGCCAATATGGTGGCATCCTTTCTGAGATGCCCCAGCTCTGTTTTCCTCACACTTTTATCCAGACCTTCAATTTCCTGTCACTACTGTCTCTGTGCTGCTCAGCTTAGATTCTGAGTCCCAGTATTTACTCCTGGGAGGGGGCTTTGCCTGGTTCCTTTAGAGAGTTCACACGGCCCAGACTGGTCCAGATTTTATTGCTGACTCCTTGTAATCATCCACTACTGAAGTGTGCAAGATCCCTCCGAGTTTTCGTTGCTGTTCTCAATCCGATTGTCAAGCTTTCCAGTGGTACCTGTTGTGGCTCTTTTTGATCCTGAAGCCCACAGGATGCCTCATTGCTTTCCTTTCCTTCCTCCTGCGTAGTTCTGATACCATGCAGGTCTTGTAGCTGTCAGCCTGACAATAATCTGATCTTTCCTTTATATGTGATTTTGTCTGTTTTGCCTGAGCAAAACGATTTATTTTTCTTTTAAAGTGCAGAGATTTTATTCGAATATATCTCAGTGCTGGCCATCCTGGTCGCCAGTGCTTTGACCTTCCCCACTCACAATTTGTAATTCATGAAGAGAGCCTGTCACCTAGGTATTTTGTAGATATTATCCATGGGTTTTTGTTTTGTTATTTGAGTTTGTCTGTCCGTTCGTATGAGGGGATTGGGGAAAATTCAAAAACGACATCACCAGCATGTAGCTTTTTCTTTCCTTTTTCAAACTACTTAACCTGACAATGTCTCTCTTAATTGGTGAGTTTAGTACAACAACAGAGACATATATTACAGTTACTGATAAATCTGGTATTAGTTCTTCATCTTAGTTTGTACTTTTACCTTGTCCTGCAATTTCTGAACAGTCTTTTATACTCTCTTTAATTCAATTTTCTCTCTACTGTATCTTTTACTTCAGATTTTATTATGCATATTTCATTTAAAGTCAAATATTATCAGTTCTTCCACTTCCCAAATAATCCAAAGATGTCAGAGTACTTTATATCAATCAACTCCTTCCCACTTTACATATTATTATTGTCTAATAGTTCAATTCTATCACATTTTCTATACACACACACACGAAATTGAGCATTGCTATTATTTTTTTTTTTTTTTTTTTGCGGTACGCGGGCCTCTCACTGCTGTGGCCTCTCCCGTTGCAGAGCACAGGCTCCGGACGCGCAGGCTCAGCGGCCATGGCTCACGGGTCTAGCCGCTCCGCGGCATATGGGATCTTCCCGGACCAGGGCACGAACCCGTGTCCCCTGCATCGGCAGGCAGACTCCCAACCATTGCGCCACCAGGGAAGCCCTATTTTTTCATATAGTCAATGTTTATTTCAAGTTCCCATTTTGTCTACCAATTTCTTGGCTCACCTTTCTTTCTTGCATTTAGGCCTTTCTTCTAGGGTGGATCGATGTTCTTTTTCTTGAACCAAAACCTTTTGACTTTCCTATAGTGAGATTTTATTGGCAGCCAATTCTTGGTCTTTTGTTTATCAGAATACCTTTCTCTCATCCATATTTTCAACTATGTGCTCGATTTACAGTTTACTTTTATCTCTTTCTACACTTTGCAGATTTTTCACTGGTTTCCATTACTGCTGTTGAAAAGCTGTTTTGGATTGGTCACTGCATGATAAGGTGACCTGTATATTTTCCCCGACTTCCTTGAAGACCTCTTCGGTGCTCTGAAATTTTCTATAGTAAGTCTTTTTTTTTTCTTTTTCTAAGAATTTATTTGATCCATCCATCTTAGGATTAAACTGGGCATCCTGAAACTGAGAGGTGTCTAGCATCGGTTCTAGCCCTTAGCCATATCTCTTTGCCTACTGCCTCTTCCCCCAGGCTCCACTTAACAGAACATAACTGTGAGACTCTCTCAGCCTCATTTCATGTCCCCTCTCTCCTCTTCCATGTTTGCCTTTCTTTTTTTTCTTTTTTGTCTTTCTGAGTACATTTTGAGTACTTTAATAATTTCCATCTTCCACGTCATTAATTCTCTTCTCATGTATGTCTCATTTCCTCCATAACATGTCCATTGTGTTTGTAATTTCATATCTAAATTATATTTGAGGCTTTTTATAATATGCCTCATCAACATTTGGTGCTTTTTTGAGCCATTATGCCATCTTTTATTCCTTTAAATGCTTTAAATATTATTTTTCCTTCTATTCAGCTGTTCACTGAGGGGGTAACCCATGTCTAGTGCGTGAGCTTTACTGAGGGTGGGGCCCTACTTTTAACCATCTTTAAGGCTGTTAAAAACTCAGAGTCTAGGTCCGTTTTACTGGGAAGTCCCCCTGCGCAGGCAGCGTTTGACATGTGCTTGCCACTCCTTACTTGGCTCTCTTTTCTCTTTTGTCCCTGAATATTTCCTTTAATTACACAAGCATACTTATTCACTTAAAAAGCACACTTGTGATTTTCCAACAAATAGGTAAGTGCTACAGGAGGAGCTTTTTGGAATACCTTATTTTCAATACTGTCCATAGTGGAAGTCGGTTGGGTAATTTCCACATTTCCGTTTCTGTAATTTTCATTTCAAGAGTTGTGGGTTTTTTGAATGGAGAAATTACAGCAAAAAGGCTAGGCAGAGAACCCTGCATTCACTTATCTGTTGAAGTTCATCTTCTAATAATTTAACAAGAATGTTAATGGGGGCTGTGCTCTGGAATTGCTGTGTGTCAGATCAAAGAGAGCCAAATACAAGTCTCTTGTATTTATATGTGAATGGATGTTTGGCTGGATACAGATTTTGAGGGTCAACCTATTTCTCTGACACATTTAAAGATATTACCCTACTGTCACTTAGCATTTACTGTTTCTATGGAAAAGCCTTTTCTTTTTCCTTTAAGGGCCACTTGACATGTTTGCTTGTACCAACAAATGACTCATTGTTTAGATTTTAAATCCATCAATTTTACTATGATATATCTTTGTTTTGAATATTCTGGGTGATGTTTACTTAGAACACAGTGTGATCTTTTACTCTCTAGGTTTAAGTTTCCTTTAATTTCTGGAGCATATTCTTGTTTTCTTATGTTTGAATTTTTTTCCATTATATTTCACTTTGTTCCTTTGGTGTCACCAAACATGTGCATATTGGACCTCCTTTGTTTTCCATGATTACTGTTCTCTCCCTAATGCTTTTTAATGCTTTGTTGGTTTCCATTTCATTTTCCCCACTCCTATTCATGCTGTTTAATATTTTTAGGACTGTTCATTCTCCTTTTTAATGCTTCGAATACGGCTCCTTCACTTCTGTGATGGTTTTATTTTGCTATAGAAGCACAATCATGTTTTATCCCCTGCTTGATCTTCCTCTGTGTTGAGTTTTGGTATAAAGAGGTAGTTGCTTAATTTTCTTTTTAAATTAATGGTGATACATTTGGTCCCAATTTTCATTGTATTTGTGGTAATAGTTTCAGCAGTGTTTGTGTTTCTGTGTGTGTTTACTTGCCTTCTCCCCATTCCTTTCCTCAATTTTATTGTACTATCTTTGTATAGAAACTGTACTGGTTCCTTTTTAAATAAGTATTACTACCAATCTTTGATTGAGTTGAGTTTTACTTGCATTAGCTATTTGTAGAAGGTTTTATTAGAAGTGGGGCAGGGCCATGTTCTAAGCTGGCAGGAATTCTCCCTATTTCACAGTAAAATCCCTTATGGTGCAGTGGTGGATGTGTACACTAGTTATTTTACCCAGCAAAGGTCAGGGTCACAAGGTTCAGTCTCTTCTACGCTGATGCACTAACACAGTGCCACCCTGGCTTTTTATGCAATCATTCCTTCATTGCTTCTCCATGGTGCCAAACTGTATCCAGGGATTATCCCACCCCTTATGTACCCTATTCCTGGCATTGACAGCAAAGAGATGATTGGTTTTGCCCCTTAGTGGACACTACCAATCTCATAAGCTGTCCTGCTGACACTGTTTGAGGTCTGCAGCCGCAGATCTCTTCTCCCAGTATCTGACCACATCCTTGATCATCACACTACAGCCTGTCCCCATAATTATTATTCAGCATATATATTCTTCTTAGTTTTACCACAGCACTTGCATTTGCTTTCCTTCTGAATTTTTCTTTTCTTTAATGGAGGGGTAATTTCTGAGAGCAGAAGGGAGCAAAAGGATCTTTACTCTGCCATCTCAAAATCAGAAGTCTGTTATTCACCTTTCTTAACAACCTTTGATGTGGAAAATGTTGGAGGCTTTTCACAAGTCTAAGTAGATTATAGGCCGTCCCCCAAAATGTCATTTGTAATAAGGTTGTCTGGAACTTGGAATGTATTTTCTTACAGAAACCAAGTTATAAATGGTAGTTGGCAACCAAGGCCAGCTTTTCAATAGGTTGTTTAGCTGGATACTTTGTGCTAATAGCATTATTCTGGCTTCACAGAACTACCATTTATTAAGTTATTTCTAGGGAAAATGAATTCCAAGTTCTAGCTAATAGAATATAGCATGTCTAAAAATGCAAAGCTATGTCACTCTCTTGCTTCAAATCCTTCAGTAGTTTACCACCACTCTTAAGCTAGAGACAAAATCCTTAACAAGGTCTAGTAGGCCCATGATCTGGCTCTGCTGGTCCTCTGATTTTGAACCATTACTCAAACTGGCCTTCTTATTGTTACTGAAATGTGTCACGCTTCTTCTAGGCTTCGAGCCTTTGTATATTTAGGTCCTTGTACAGAGTATTTCTCTCGCATTTTGCCTTTTAATGCCTACTCACCCTTCAGAACTCAGCCCAAATTTCATTTATTTGGGTAGCCTTCATAGACCTTAAATAAGCCAACTAACCCTACTGGATACGTTCTAATAGCATCATGTTGTCTTTATTTATGCTCAAGACTCTATGCCTGACACCCCTCACAGTGCCTGCATATAGTAGATACCCATTATGTGTCAGATGAATGAGCAAATAAACGATGAAATGTTTTGCGTCAAAGACAAGAGCTCTTACACTCAAATTCACTTGCCTGGAGCTGAGGGAATTTTCTGATGCCCTTGGCCTGGACTTCTTAGTTCTGGGTCTCAGATGGACCATATCTATGTTATATGTGACTCCAAGTTTCACCCTCATGATGACCAATGCTACAACGGGCCCTTATTACAATTATGTGCACTTCCTGAAAAGTCATTTAAAACGTTTATTGTCTTATTCCTCTAGGAACACAGTTTTAAATGCCTAAAAAATGAACACAAAATCAATTGCATTTTAAGGTTATACAGTCTTAGATGTCTCCACTTCAACATTCCAGAACTGAGGCCATATATCCTAAACTTTTCTGAGACAGTCTTATTTTTTAAATATTTGGGCTCTTGCTCTTAGAAAGTGCATCTCACCTGTCGGCTTTGTGCCCTACATTTTTTTTTTTTTCTCATAAAACCCGGCCACTATCCATTTATGGTCCTGTCACTCATCAGTTTGTCACAACTTTCTTTTTGAATCCTTTTTTGCTTCCTGCCAGGCCTAGGCCTTGTAGAAAGAAGTTTAGATAAGTTAATAACCCTCTGCGTGAAACAGAACTGACCTTTTTTATTCTAAATTTACTTGCTCCAGTTTCAGTGCATAACCCTGATCCAGTTTCCTCACCTGTAAGATGGAGTTAGACAGTATCTAGCACAGTGTATGGCACTCTGTAGGTCCTCAGTAAAGGCTTGTGGAATATAACCGCTGAATTCAAAAGAAGAGCAGAACCCCCCCAAAAAATGTCAGCCGAAGGACCTGTTTGGCCAAGGTAAGGAAGGGCATCCCAAGGGCGAAAAGCCTCAGTTGGCAGTCTTGGGGCACCGGTGAGAGTGCCCCAAGACTGCCAATGTCTCAAGAGTTGTCTGATGCCTGTGAGCCAAGAACGGCCACACCACGGAGGGAAGCATGGGAGTAAGAAGGACCTACTGTTAATAACAGTTACCATCAAGTTTGGAAACACCCTCTGGATGCCCAGCTCTAAGTAACTTTTAAAATCTTGAAGAAATTACCTTTACTTCTGAGCAGCTTGTTAGAACCAAAAGATGACTCGATGGGTTTGCCATCTGGGCAAGGAACAGACTTTTTATTGAAATATTAGTACCTGAGCTACCATGAGATGAGTTTATTTAGCTCCTCTCCCCGACTCCCCAGTTCTGTGCTTTCTCTTCCCTCCATCTCTTTATGAACTGTTGGCTAGAGGATGTTGCCAGAAGCCTTCACTGTCCAGGAGCACAGAAGCCTGTCTGCCAGATCGAGCTATGTTGATTCTGGATGAGTTTATAAGGCTAGGAACTTGCTCTTTGCTTCTGGCCATTAATTGATTTCATCTATCTTGAAAAAACAAAGGTCTTGTACATAGGCTAATGAGGCAGTGTCCACAGAGCCAATGAGAAACTGGAAGTGGTTCACTGATAAATAGTTTTGGAGGCAGACCACACCTTCTAGGATGACCTGCTTTTATAGGATGTGGAGACCAACCTGTGAACTCCTATGAACCCTCTTTAACTGGCCCAGCCAATCACTCTTCAGTTACTGATACCTGCTGTGAGCCAGGCACTGGGCCACATGGCACCCATCCATAAGGAACGAAGAGCATAGTGGGAGAGCCAGACACAGACAATCACAACATAATACGTCAAGTGCTGCATTTGAGTGAGGTATAAACTGCTGTGTGAGCACTGAAGAGAGCACAGTTACCTTAGCCTGTAGATCTTAGAGAAGACTTAAGGGGAGATGACTTTGGGGATCACACTAGTGGGAAGAAGAGGAATTAACCAGGATAATTTGGGAAAGGAAAACGAAGCCCCTGAGTTCTGTGATACCTATCTGGTATTCCCCTTCATGTTTCTGAGAACGCCTATGCTTTCCCTGTGGAACAAGGCTTCTTTGGACCAAGGCTTTTTTCTGACCCACTGGCTTATCCAGTCATCACCTCAAGCTGTCAGCTGAGGCCAAATGAAAGGGGAACAGAGGGTGGGATCCACGCATTCAAGTTTGCAGTAACACAAGGCACGCGTCCACAAGCACGGCTTCTCACTTGGTAGAGCTGGGGTAGAGCCCAAGTACTTGCTTTTAAGAACAAAAATAAGAACACACTTTACAAGATAAATTTGATACCAGTGATCCCTGGAACACACTTGGAGAAACATGGCCCTAGGATCTTTCCTATGACACGGTGCCTTGCCCAATGTCCCAAACCTTCAAACCCCAAACAAACCCAAGAAATGCTTACTAGAGCAGCAAACAACTTAAGAGCTAAGACCAAGTATAACTCCTACTGCCCCTTGGCTGGTGGCATATAGATTCCATCCACCTTTGGTTTGAACGTATCTTTTTGGAATCTAGGAAAGTCGGCAACTTAAAATCTGAATGTTAAGGAGACATTAATAGATGCTGAAGGGCCAAAAGTGGTTTTCTTCAAGGATAAAACTTTCTCTGTTTAAGCTAAGCTGAGACGTTCTGAAATGTTAGCATTTTGCAATGAGTGTATCTTCTTTTATATTCAGAAAAACAGAACAAAGATCATAGAAAATTGAAAATTTACCGATGGTGGGGTGGTAGACAAAGCGCAGTCTACTTTGTTAAAAAGGATTATGAACAGTCAAAAGAAGAGCTTCACCAGAACGTGAAAAGGAAGCGAGGCGTCTACAAATTGATTACCTTCTTATTTTTTTTAAACATCTTTGTTGGAGTATAATTGCTTTACAATGTTGTGTTAGTTTCTGCTGTATAAGAAAGTGAACCAGCTATACGTATATATATATATATCCCCATACCTCTTCCCTCTTGCGTCTCCCTCCCTCCCACCCTCCCTATCCCACCCCTCTAGGTGGGCACAAAGCACCGAGCTGATCTCCCTGTGCTATGCGGCTGCTTCCCACTAGCTATCTATTTTACGTTTGGTAGTGTATATATGTCCATGCCACTCTCTCACTTTGTCCCAGCTTACCCTTCCCCTTCCCCAAGTCCTCAAGTCCATTCTCTATGTCTGCGTCTTTACTCCTGTCCTGCCCCTAGATTCTTCAGAACCTTTTATTTTTTAGATTCCATATATATGTGTTAGCATACGGTATTTGTTTTTCTCTTTCTGACTTACTTCACTCTGTATGATAGTCTCTAGGTCCATCCACCTCACTACAAATAATTCAATTCCGTTCCTTTTTATGGTTGAGTAATATTCCATTGTATATATGTGTCACATCTACTTTATCCATTCATCTGTCAATGGACACTTAGGTTGCTTCCATGTCCTGGCTATTGTGATTACCTTCTTATTGACTATGGTTTTTACTTTGGGACAGCAGATGTGCCCGACTCACCACAGGGAACGTTCGTAAGAAAGTCAACAGCTATTCTCAGGAACTCATTGAGCAAATATGTATTGAATGCTTCCTGGCTACCAGGCCCTCCGGATTCCCACTCCTGGTGCTTTCATTTTGGAATGCAGCCAACCATGAGAGCAAGTGGCCATCAGTGGAATCCAGACTATGGGTAGATTCTCAAGAATAATGCCACCTGTAAGAGACTGAACGCAGAAGCAAGGATTCCCAGTGTCCCCGGCGAGTACACGCTCACTCTGAGAAGACTGTCTTTGGATAGATGTTGCCTGTCCTCCCAACAGCCCTGCAGACACATACCTTCATAGCATGTCAGAGGGGGGCGCCCCCAGCTCTCGGCATGCAGTACAGCCCTCTGATTTTACTGAAAGGTAAACTGAGACACAGAAAAGGGAAGAGGCTCAGACAAGCACCTGTTATCTGAATAGTAGTGCTTTTGTCTGTCTGCCCGATGCTGGAGCTAGACAGACGACCATGACAGGGCCCTTTTCCTCATGGGAGCCTGGTGAGATAAACAGATGCCCTATCTAACAATTTCACTGCAGTATGGTAAGTGGTGAAAGAGTTACAGGGTACATACTTGGTTCGGGAATAGGCAAGGCTGTGGGGGAAGAGAGGAGGCCATGCTCTGTGACCCTTTGTCTGTCTCATGCTTGGGATGGGAACGGAGCCATCGCCCTCAGTTTATAGAAGGGATCAAGGCTGAGGGAGGTCACATGGAGGCAGTCAGGGTATGAGGTTAGCCACCATGGGCTCATGGGTTCAAGTCCCAAGCTCCTTAAGTTCTTTGAGCCTCAGCTTCCATGTATGTAGTTCCTACCTCATAGGATTGTTTTAAGGCCGACAGAATGGGTGCACAAGTGCTCAGCACATAGTAGGCTTTCAGTGAATAGAAGAACTCTAGCCATTCCGACAACCATTTACATCCTTCTATAAAAGAGATACGCAAAGCTGAGGTCAGTTTCATCTTAAATAAAGGAGAAGGTCCTGAGGATGTATATTTGCTGCTTTGGGCCCCAATTATCTCCCCAGGCCAGAGACCAGACACCCCCTGCTGCCCCTGCACTTCTGTCCTGAGATCCCAGGAGGTGCTTGAGCTTGGCCAGCCATGGGCACCAGGAGCAAACGCAATCTTTCCAGACAGATGTCTCTTCCTTCCCAAAGGAGACCTATAGCTCTAGGGGGAGAGGCCCCCCAGAACTACACCTCCCCAGATGATGCCCCATTAAGCCCCAGAGCTAGCTCTGCAAGTCATTTAACAGAAGCATCCCAAATCCCCCTCTTAACGCAGGGAGAGGTGCGGGAGCTCCAGCAGCTCCTTTAATGCCACTGGATTAATTGCCTGCTCAGAAACAGCTCGATTCTAAATGATCCTAAACGGCCTCTAATACCTGTAATCTTCCCTCCACCACGCTGCCCGGCTGCATTGCTTAAATGGAGCTGGTTCTGGGAGCTGGTTTGCTCAGTAAACAGCAAGAGGCTTTACGGGAGGCCAAGGAAATCAGGCTCAGTTCCAAGGGAAGGCTGAGAAATTGATGAAAACGTCACTGGCCTATTCACCAGCCTAACTGGATTCCAGAAAATCAAGCAGAGGAATTCAGCCTGGATTGTTCCACAAACCCAGTGTTCCTGTGCAGGACTGGGCAGTCAAAAGAGGTACTGCCAGCTCTCAGCCCTGGGCCCTTCAGCGGGTGTCCCTCTCGAAGGTCTTGCTCTCCTTTCTGAAGAGGGAGCTGTGATGGCACTGTGATGCCTGTCAGTCAATCTACCTGGAACCAGGAGAGGCTGGGGGTTGGGACATGAAGGGCAGTGAGTTTGGCTTTGGATGTGCACTTGCCTGTATCTATAAGGGAGTGTGATGGTTAAGAGAATGGACTCTGGTTGATATCCTGGCTCTACCATTACTGCTCGGTCACATTGGGCAAGGTACCTCTTAGTGCCTCAGTTTCGTCATCTGTAAAATGGGGGTGATTATAATAGCACCTACCTCAAGAGGTTGCTGTGAGGATTAAATGCCTTACTGCATATATGTCTAAGGTGCCTGAATAGTCTCTGGGTCATGGAGAATGCTCTATGTGTTTGCTTTCACTGCCCCAGCTTCCCTGCCTACACGTGGGTGGGCATGTGGCATCTCTTAGCCTCGATCCCTTCTGTAAACTGAGGGTGATGGCTGTTGTGCAGGTGAACTGGTGAAGGTGCACGGGGCGTGGCACTGAGATGTCCCATGAGCGTCAGCTGCCTTCTCCTGCTGAACAAACGCTGGAAGCTTGTCCATCCTCTCATCCATGCTGCCAACTCTGTGAATGCTCTGACTAGCTGGCGGCCCTCTCTGACCATGTCTTCAGTTTCCACAGAGATGCACACAGAGCACTGAGGGAAGGCAGGGTCACCTGAGTGGGGAAACAGGTCAGGAGAGGGTGGGCTACACACACCTGGGAAACAGAAGGTGGGGAGACAGGAGCCTACATTTCCTCCTTGCAGGCCAGTAATGGTGAGGATCAGGGAAAAAGTCAGGCATGCTCTATTTGCTTGAATCTTACACTATTTGAGCCTGTCACTGCCTTTATTGCCCCCTCCTTGGGAGCTTTCACCACACCCGTGTCTGGCCCTGAGAGTTCTTCTGAGTCCCTGGCAAACAGATACCAGCAGAGCATGCATGTGGATTTACACAAGGACAGCATCTTGCATGACAAGGACATCAAGGACAAGATGCAGAACTGTGGTGCTGGAGACCACACCCAAACAACACTGGCCACTCGGTCAACATTACCACCAGCGACTTAGATGCCGAGAGCTGTGCCTGTCCTCACTCCGCAGCCGTGTACCCTCTGTACCTGGTGTACATGCCTTTTTCTCTACTTACTGGCTGCCATGTGAACACTGCCTCGATTGCTTCCTCTGTGAAATGGGGCTAATTACTGTGCCTACAACATAAGGTGATGTGGGCATGGAAGGGGTAATGTCAACCATGGTTAGTGCTTGTTGAGCACTCACGATGCACCTGGTACACCATCTCACTGAGTCTCCCCATTACCCATGTGTGGTGAGCCCTGCTGTCAATCCCCACTGTGCAGATGAGAAAACAGAGGGAAAAGGACGGTTAATGAACCTGCCCCAGAGTCACACAACAAAGTCCTTGGCACGTCGTAAGCACTCAAAACCATGTAGCTGCTTTGGCAGCTACCATAAGTGCTAAGCTTTGGGGGAGAAAAAGGGCTCACAGCCTGAGGAAGGTACCTGAGAGAGTCAGGGGCTGATGGGACTAGTAACAAGGCCTGGGAAAGTTCCCAGCGGTGATGGTGCCTTGCACGAAGAGACTGAGGGCACCTCTTTGGGGTCCCCATGGCCGGGTAAGTTTTGAAGTGGGCTTAATTCAAAAAGGGCTGGGAGCTGAAGACCCAGTGCCCACTCCAAGGCGACCAGGAGTAGCTGAAGCAGATCAGGGGCCCCACATAGACAGCAGGGACTGTCACAAGTCACGTCATCACCCTGAATCTTAGCGACCCCCTCTGTAAACTAGGCATACAGACACCTACCTTGTCTATCAATAGGAGGCTATGGGGACTCACTAAGATGGGCCAGTCTGATTATTCCTCACAAACTCTCTCAGAGGGAAGAACAACTTCCTGGACTGGGCTTAAGGCAAAAACAAATGCCCCGCGAGGCAGAAGCCTGAGAGCTCTGGCGGGGGCAGGGACCCAAGCATGTCAACATTCATCTATCTCGTAAGCCAACAGCTTCCCGCAGGCCAGGCAGGTTTTTCTTTTTCAAGCTAAAAGAGCAGCTAATGCTCCAAAAGCTGCCTATGCCGTAAACGTTATCTTTAATCCTTACAGCGATCCCATGAGATAAATCTTATTCTGATTTCACAGAAGTCAGAACTTGATTTTCCCAAGAGATTAAATGACGCCCAATGGCAGACAGCTGGCAATGTGGGAACTCAAGGTACGAACCTATGGCTATCCAGCTCCAGTATTCTTACCCATGATTTGCATTCTACTTTCTGCTCCTAACCCTTCTTCACTCTGCCTCTGCACACCTGTTAGGAGACACTGCATTCCTGTGCGGGGACATTTTACCGTTATTAACCCCACGGGCTATCAGGACGTTGTGATCCTTATGGGCCTCTGGTGATGCAGCAGCGAAATGAAGACAGTAACAGTTCACTCACTGGGTTGTCTCAAGATGAAATGAGGACAGGCACAGGGCATCTATCAAAACACATGAGGAGGTGCTCAATCTCCCTATTAGTTGGGCAGATGTGACCCCATTTTTGGGTAACAGATTGGCAGAAATGAAAATATTCCTGTAAGCTCAAGTGTTGCTAAAAACGGCAGGAATACTCTTTTACACCACTGATGGATGCACCAACTGGTAGAGCCACCTAGGAGAGCAATTGGGTAAGAACTAACAAAATCTAAAACATTACCTCTATACGGTGGCCCAAGGGAAATGCCCTGTGCCCCAAGAAGCAGGTTAGGGGAGGGTCATTAAAGAATTTATTTTGGTAATGGCAAAACTGTATAGCCAGACTTCCCTGGTGGCGCAGTGGTTAAGAATCTGCCTGCCAATGCAGGGGACATGGGTTCGAGCCCTGGTCCGGGAACATCCCACTTGCCGCGGAGCAACTAAGCCCGTGCGCCACAACTATTGAGCCTGCGCTCTAGAGCCCGCGCTCTAGAGCCCACGTGCCTAGAGCCCGTGCTCTGCAACAAAGACAAGCCACCGCAATGAGAAGCCCGCGCACCGCAACGAAGAGTAGCCCCCGCTCACCACAACTAGAAAAAGCCTGCGCACAGCAACGAAGACCCAATGCAGCCAAAAATAAAATTAATTAATTAATTTAAAAACAAAAAACTGTATAGCCAACCAAAATGTCTACTGATGGACTAATGACCAAATAACTACGCTATATCCCTTATGTGAAATATTCTCCAAGAAGCAGAGATAAATCGGAAAAAAAAGTGAATTCTAGAATATAATCAAATACCTTAAGTTAAAAAAACTCAAACATGACAATAGGTTTTACAGATACATATATAAGTATGGTACCTATGCAGCAGGAGGGGAGGGCCACAGGTCGAAGTAGACTTGGTATTACCTAATCTGTACTAATTTTTCATAAGGTAAATTTGTATTCACATATGATTTATGTATTTACAAGGGTAAAGTAATAATAATAATTGTAGTAATAATTATAATGTATTAAGTGCTAACTCTGAGTATTCAGTTTCATTCAAAATAAAATAAATCAGTTAATAAATAAGCTTATGTGTATCTAATTAGTACACTTTTTTTTTTTTTTTAATTTTTGGCTGTGTTGGGTCTTCATTTCTGTACGAGGGCTTTCTCTAGTTGCGGCAAGCGGGGGCCACTCTTCATCGCGGTGCGCGGGCCTCTCACTATCGCGGCCTCTCTTGTTGCGGAGCACAGGCTCCAGACACGCAGGCTCAGTAGTTGTGGCTCATGGGCCTAGTCGCTCCGTGGCATGTGGGATCTTCCCAGACCAGGGCTCGAACCCGTGTCCCCTGCATTAGCAGGCAGACTCTCAACCACTGCGCCACCAGGGAAGCCCTAATTAGTACACTTTTATATGCCACCCTTTTTTTTTTTTAACTGAAATACGAATAGTCATCTTCACTATGCTGATAATGAAAGTAAGGTTCAGCTTAACCAACCTGCCCCGTTCATAAGGAACAAATCCAGGACTGAAAACTGACTGTGTGCTTCCAAGTTCGGTTCTCCGTCCATCTCTTCATTTATCCAACAAGTCTGAGCACTGCCCATAGCCCGGGCGCCAAGCTAGGCACTGGGGGCGCATCAGGGGACAAGACAGATGTGCTTCCTGGTTTCACTACATCACAGTCCAGCGAGGGAAGCAGACAAATCCACGCACCTTTACTACGCAGGGTACCGTGCCTGGACTTCACAGATCATGGCTTATTCCTTACTGATGACTGAAACAAAGCAGGGAGCACAACTAAACAACTAGATTTGGGTCTAGTTCATCACCTCTAAAGTCCACCGCTAGTGTGGCCCGCTGATTCTGATTCTCCCAATAAATTCCTGAATAATGAAAATGGTGACTGAGCGTTAACTATGTGCCAGGCATCATCCTAACATTTAAATGCTTTGACATTTAATTTTCACAATATCCCTATGAAGTGCGTGCTGTTACAATCCTCATTTTACAGATGAGGAAAGTGAGGCACAGAGATGAAAAAAAAACCAGAAAACAAAACACAGAACAAATAAAAATTTGCTTGAGGTTCTACAGCTAGTAAATTCTAGAGCCAAGGTTCAATGCGGGAACATTTCAAGCTCGATATCTAACGCGAGGTCCCCGTGCTCCACTGCCTTCCCGGTGAAATGCTGCAAAGTGCCCGACAGGACATGCGCGCATCAAGCTTCCTTCTCCTAGTCTTCCATGAAATCTGAGCAATATTCATTGAATATCATATTGTCTCTCCTTTTTTATGAGTCCGTGGTGGCTGGAGAGAGGGTGAAAGGGTGGGTTCTTTTGGGCTAAACCTCCTGTCCCCTGTCAGCAGAAATTAACAGGCTCTGCAGAGAGGGGACTTATTTTGCAGCAAATGCAAGTGTGTAAGAGCCTCTTGACCACAGCCCCCTAATCAGAGGAGCATCTTGCTAATTGTCACTAGTGTGATTAGCAGAATTAATTGGCCACTCAAAAATATTACACATCAAGCCACGTGGGGACTAAGCTGTGCCATCATCGGGAACATTACTGCTCAGTACAGAGAGGGGAAGACAACTGGCCTCCACAGGGGCATCTTGATGTGCTCATTTACTCCTCTCATGAATCGTGAGGAGTACCTGGTGTGTTAGACAGAGAGAGATGGCTAACTATTCATCTGGGCTACTTCACTGATAGAAATCTGTCACCTCTAGCTCCCATCTCCTGCAGCATAGCACGTCTTCCTGCCCTGCTCCCCACATCCCATCCCCTTCCCCCCAACATTAAACCCTTCCATACTTCCACTCCATTATCCTCCTGGATCTTCACTGCCTTTTGTTAAACTATTCACTTTCCAACAAAGATCCAAAAGTCGCCAACCTGTGGAGTTATCTCTAATTCTCCTCCTCTGGTAGTTCACAAACTTCTATTGTACCAACACTATGGGACCAGTCTTCCATTGGCAATAAAAGCTCAGGGTCAGATATTATGCTGTTTTCACTGCTATATCCTCACATCCTAATTACAGTGAGCAGCATTCTGTAAGGCTCAGAATTTACTGACCGATTGCTTCTGCATCTTCGGGCTGGGCACACATTGACTGCGGTTCTGGACTCAAGAGTATGGATTTAGGGAATGTGCACTTTGCATTGCCAGGGAATTATGTGAAAATACCACACAGAGGATTGGTTATATTTTTACCAGGTGAAAAAATGCCATATGCCACAGAAAACTCAAACTCAGCATTTCCCACACTAAACAGTTTCCTCCTAAAACTGTTGTTCCCATCGTGTGTTTCTGATCTTGGTGAATCCAAAAACCAGAAATCACCATCCCTTTCTTTATTTTCCCCTGCTTTAATCAGTGATCAACTTCAATATATCTATTTCTTTAACTGCTCTCTAGTCAACCTTCTTCCTACCAGACTTGTCTTAGTCTAAGTCTCAACATCTCTCACCAGATTCAGATATCTGAGGAATGCATCATACACAAGAGATAAGATCAAGACAAATATCATATGACATTGCTTACATGTGGAATCTTAAAAAAGGGCACAAATGAACTGATTTACAAAACAGAAACAGACTCGTGGACATAGAAAACAAACTTATGGTTATCAAAGGGGGAGAGGGATAAATTAGGAGTTTAGGATTAAAATATACACACGACTATATATAAACTAGATAACCAACAAGGACCTACTACATAGCACAGGGAACTATAATGGAAGAGGATGTAAAAAAGAATGTATGTATATATGTATCAGTATAGTATATACACATGTAGTATATATATATATATATATATATATATACACATATATATATAGTATATATATGTATCAGTATATGTATGTATAACCGAATCACTTTACTGTACACCTAAAACTAACACAACATTGTAAATCAACTATATTGCAATAAAAATTTAAAAAACTAAGAAAACTCCCATAATCTAACTGCTTTGGGGAATCATGATTTATACACAATAAACGCAAAAATATAAAGAAAAGACAAGCAGAACAAAGCAATTTGGAGGAAATGGACTACGCAGGGGTGAAGACAAATTAAAAAACAAAACTATTATTAACATCCCCGGAGAGATAAGAGAACACATTATGAAACTGTGAACAAAATGTTAGGAAAAAAGGAACATTCTAAAAACAAGAAAGAGCCCTTGGAAATTAAAAATATGGTAGTATGTATTAAAATTCAGTAGAAAGGTTAGAAGAGGAAGCTGGGGAAACCTCTTGAAAAGCAGAACCAAAAAAGCCAAAGAGCTGTAAAACAACAAACATAGGAGTAGCCAGCAATCCAGCAGTTCTAACAAACAAATAATTAAGTTCCAGAAAAGGAAAGTGAGAAAATGAAGGGAAGGAATAATTAGCAAAGATGTTTAAGAAAACTCCCTCGAAGTAAAGGGCAGGTATTGCCAGAACGAGATATCGCACCCTGTGTCCAACCGCAATGGATAAAAAGTGATCCGCGTTAAGGTATGCAGTTGTGAATTTTTAGAATTATGAGATTGATAACATCCAACAAATTTGGGCAGGGAGCAGGTCATAATGAGGAATCAGAATGGCTTTAGTTTTCTCAAAAGCAATGCTGGGTGCTGGGATACAAAGGAACAATGCCTTCCATTGGAAGGAAATTATTTCCAGTCAAATCACTCATTTAGTTAAGGGTTGACTATGTAAGGGCTTCACATATTGACCTCCTGGACACACTTCCTTAGGAAGCTACTGAAGGAAGTATCCCTCCAAGACAAGGCAATGAAACAAGAAAAAAAGGAGTCAGAGGCCATGGGAGCAGCGACACAGTAGTGAAGCACGGAGTACCCCTGGGTTGACGGTGAAGGAACATCCCAGGATGACAGCTGTGTACCAAGTGGAGAGAGTAAAACAGCAGAAGAGAACAGGCCAGAGGCTCTGGGAGAGCTTTCTGTAGGAGGATGAAATAAAAAAAAACCAAACAAAAAAAAAGCAAAACAAGCATCTGAATATCTTGAGAAGAGCTTTAGGTAACTGGCAGAGAGTTTGGGCTGAATCAGTAACAAAAACATAAAAATGAAGCAAACAAACCATAAACGAGGCAAATGCTGGCTTCAGGGAAAACATTATAGTTGTGAAGGAAGGGAAAATAATCATAATATACTACATGGCTCAGTTCTGAATGGCATGTACATGGTCAAAATATTGTAAACACTGAATGTTGACCTAACCAAAATGAGTATATAATTTGATTGAAAGGATGGGGAAGGTGGGTGGGAAGGCTGTGTGTGTGTGTGTTAGGTGGTGGAGCAGAGAGAGCTAAATCCTCTTCCTCAGTGAGAAGTTAACAGATAATGGTAAAGTGGAAAAATCACACCTACCAATAAAAGTTGCTATTTAGAAATACGGGATTAACACAATCACAAGCAGGTACAACGTGCTTGCTGCAGCGGGGCTGGGGGAGGCTACCCTCACTCCTAACACACACTGAAGAAAAATTTGACTATGGGCGCCAGCACCTTGGATAAAAGATTTTAAATATAAAGAAAGTTGCCCAATACAGTGCCAACACTCAAATTTGATTACATTAATTCAAATTTAATGTAATCCCAGTAAAAATGCCACGAAGATGATGCTACATTTCATATAAGAAATGAACAACATTGAAAAACTCTGGGGAAAAAAAAAGAGCATATGGTGGTGGTGAAGAGGGGCAGGAGAGGTAGCTTAGCTCTCCAAGATATTAAAGCATATTTTAAGTTTCAGTAAATAAAGTCGTAGGATTCTGCTACACTAGTAGACAAAAGGAATGTATAAAAAAATACAGAAAACAGATAAAAATACACCATGGATTTAGAATAAAGGTGAAATAAAAATCAGTGCAAACAGAGATAAATTATTTAGTAAATAGTGCTGGGTGGCCACTTGGGGAAGAAAAATGCAACTGGATCCACACTTTACACGAAGGTAAACTTCAGATGGATCAAAGCGTCAAATGTTTAATGCAAAAGATGAAAGTATAAAAGTAATAGAAGAGACTTTTGTCTATTTATAAATTTGGAGTGGGGAAGGTGCAAGTGTGACACAAAATCTAGAAGCCATAAGAGGAAAGATTAATAACAATGTACTATATAAAAATAAAAATCTGCATGGCTAAAATCACTATAAAGCAAAGTTAACAGACTTTAAATTGGAATACATTTTAGCTCATAGTTTTCCTAATACAGAAAGAACTACTACAAATTAATAAAATCAGGAACAACTACCCAACAGAAAAAAGGGCATAGGAAATAGCTCCCAGGGAAGAAAACTATAAATGACTCTTAAACACCGAAAAGATGCTCAAATTAATTTACAATTCCAGTCATATAAAATGATATCTTACGAGATACAACTTTCAAATATGATACTGGAGAAGTTAAAAATGGATATATAATGACTTTGTTGGTGAGAGCGTAGAGAAAACAAGTGCTTTTACATTTTTCTGTAAAAACGGCAACGTCATACAATCTCTATGGAGGAGATAATTTGGCAAATCTATGAAAATTACATCTGCAAACACCTTGGGACCAACAATTCTACTTCTAAGGATTTTTCCGACTACTATACTCACACATACATGAAATAATGTTTATAAAAACAAATGACTGCAAAACAAACAAACGAATGACTGCAAACTGGTTATACATCTATTAGCATGAATATGTCAATCCGTTAAGTTACACCCATATCATGATAAATAGCCATAAAAAGTTCTTTATGTAACTGAATAATTTCCAAGCTATAGTGATAAGTGAATTAAGCAAGATGTTAAACAGTAGGTCTATTAATATCTTTGTTTAAAAAAAAAAAGGTGTTGGGAGGTTATATGTACATATTTGCTTACATATGCATAAGTATTTCTCTACTTATCAACTCTATAGTTTGATTAAGGGAAGGGAATTGCTTTGCAGGGAAGGGAATTGTGCAGCTGAGGGACATAGATTGAAGGGAAAGTTACATTTTATTGTACATTCTTTTGTGCCTTTTGAATTCTAAGCCTCAGAAATGCATCACTTACATAAAACTACAACATGCTGAATTAATTTAAAACTTTTGAATATGCCATTCCAGGTATTGTAGAGTAAGCAAGAAGTTCAAAAAAGTGGAAAATACTTGGTAGACATGGAAACGAAGAAACATGAAATTAATTTGGAATGATCCTATGTACCTACATTCACAGAAGTTATTCCCTTCTTTAATTAATGTGAATTGAGCTCTCCATGTATATGTGGAAGAAATACTATAAAATGAAAGAATTAAAAATGTATAGTTAGAGACTGTACGTTCATAGCAGATAATAGATTTTACAAAGAAATAGGTATGTGATTTTTATTAACAGAAAAGTAGGTAGAGTCTTAGAATAAACAAAGAGAAAAATCATAAAATTATCTCATGATAGAAAAAAAACTGATAAAGCTCAACTTCAACTTTTGATTAAAAACTCTAAGCAAACCAAGAATAAAAGATAACATTCTTAACTTGGTATAGGTTATATACCTAAAACCTACAGTAAATAGTATATATTTTTGAGAAACTTTAGAAACATTCTTTTTACAACTGGGAACAAGATAAAGATACCCACTATCACTGGTTCTGTTTATCAGAGAAAGAGGAAAGCAACAGACTAAGTTGTAAATATTAGAAGGAAAGAGATATAATTTTCATTATTTGCAGATAATACAATCATACATACAGAAAGTGTAATACAATCAACAAACAATAGAATAAATAAAAGTTTTACTAGGTAGCCAGATACAATATCAACTCAGAAAAATCAAAAGCATTTTTCAACACCATCAATAACTAAAAGACATAACAAAAAAAGATATCATACTATGGCAACAAAGACTATAATGTATCTAAGAATTAACCAAGAATTCACAAGACCTATATGAAGACAGCTTTAAAAAATCTAATGAAGGACATGGAAAAACTGAACCAACCCAGGCATTCCATGTTCTTGGAAAGAATGGAATTATATAACCAATATGCCAGCTTTTTATTAGATTAATCTATAAACTCAAAGCAATCTCATAAAAACTCAAATTGGGTTCTTTTTTGAACTAGATAAACAGTTTAAAATTTATAAGAAAGAATAAAAATCCATGACTAGCTAAGATGGGGCATGGAAACTTGCCCTATCCAATACTGAGACAGATTAAAACAGCATAGTTATAGTGGAATTGAACAGCAAGCTCTGAGATAGACCACTGAAAACATAAAAATGTATTAAATGATAACGGTTACATTGCGCATCAATGAATAAGCAATGGACAGATGAGTAAACGTGTTAGAAATACTGTCTCACCCTATGGAGATAAATATAACTACAAAGGTGGATTCCAAATGGATAAAATGCCAAAACATGCAAAGTAAAACAATGAGGATAACAGAAAAAAATACAGGAGAGCACCTTTGTAATTTAAAGGTGGAGTACTTTGGAAAACCTTAAAGGCACACGTCACAAAAGCATTGAGGAATTTTATTATGTAAAAATTATGGATTTATGTTCAGTAGAAACAGACAGAACACAGATTCAGAAAAGATACCTGCAATGTCTAAAATCAACAGCTGAATAATATCTAGAATATGAATTCAACTTGTGAAAATTTAATAGAAAAGACAGGAATCATTCCTCCAAAAAACAAGCAAAACAATTAATAAAGAAGAGGAAACCTAAAATGCTAGTAAGCATTAGACTGATGCTTAAATTTAGTAGTAATCAGAGAAGTGAAAATTAAAACAATGTACTGTCATTTACACTTAACAGATTGACAAAAATATAAGAACGCTGGATAAGTGCCACTGAGTAAGGGCAGAGTTGTGAGGATCTAGGAACACTTAACCACAACTCTGGGATTGCAGACCAGTGTAGCCATTCCAACTAATATACTCTACGCTCCAGAAATTCAAACCCTGATTTATAGTCCAAAGAACTTCTCACAGAACTCCATGAGTAGAAGTGTATCAGGATGTCATATGTGCTGGGGGGTGATTTGGAGACAACCTGGGCACTCATTCTGGGGGAATGGATAAGAAAAGTGTAGAATATACCGCCAGGGCCAGAAGTAATGGGTGAGATACTAACTCCGATGAAAATTTAAAAATATAATGCTGATTGGAAAAAAGGGGGAAATAGAATAAGCTATAAATGATTTATTTGTGTAAATGTAAAATACTCAAAATAATAAAATGCATTTTCCCCGGAACACAAACAAAGGAAGATAAATTAAAACACATTAAAAAGGCAGTGCAGGTTGGGGAGGGGGAAATAGGAAAAGGGAGTGACCAAATAAACGAAGTAAGACAGGGTCTTCTACAGGCCCATGTAATTAGACGGCAAAAACAAAAGGATATCATTAACTCAACTACCTGCGCTAAAGGTCAAAAGGAAAGTCAGTTTCATCTTACTTCTACGAAATATTGAGCAAATACTGTAAAATGATCCATGTAATGAGGCACCCACTTATTCATCTCACCGACCTAGAACCCTGTGTAGAGGCACTTCCTTTGGTAACAGTCCTTCATCATTGGTACAGAATGGGAGGGAAAGATTTTCCTTTACCTTATGTACAATTTCCAACAGTTGGCTATGACCCACTGCCTTCTCTCCCATTGGTTAGACATACCTAAGGCATCTCAGCACCACTGGGGAAAACTGTGGTCAGGACGTTCTCAAGGGCAGAGCTCCACCCTGATTCATTTCTATGTCAAGGACCAACCTCATTAAATCATTGAATGAATAATTTTGAACTTACCCAAAAGTGCTTAAACAAAGACCAGTTTGTTTACTTCAAATTAAAAATGGGTATGGGACGTGAATGGTTTGAGATTTTGTAGTTTTTTGGGGGGGGGGGGGTGGGGGAGGGGAATGGGGGCTGATCTAAAATTGAAAAATCATGGGAACCATTTACGAAATAACTGCTATGTGCCAATCACTCCCCATTTACGATCCATAACACCTACAACTAATTTTACAAGATAAACCTCAACCTCATTTTGTAGATGAGAAATGATGGTTCCATAGTGGGTAGCTGTTACTGCTTTGTCTTCTGCACACACCTTGCTTTTGTGAATTGGGAATCACTCTCCTTCCCCACGTTATCCTGGTGGGTTGCCAATCATCTTTCCCACTTTCTTGGCACACGGGGTAGGTATGTGATCTCAGCAAGGGCAACAGAAGTCTGTCTGTCTTTTTGTGACTAAAGGTATCTCTGTCCCTTGGCAAATGAAGACAATAAAGAGAAAAGCAATGATATGACTGAGAAAAGGAAGGAGAGAGAGAGAGGCAGAGGACAAAATAAAAGAGAGACACAAGGTAAATCCTACCCCTGAACTTTTTAATTACATGAGCTCTAAAGTTCTCATGTTGGTTAAAGTTTTTTGAGTTGGGTTTCTACCAACTGATCAAAAGAGCAGATGAGCTGCCCAAGATCACACAGCCAGTAAACGGCCAAGCCAGTTGTCTTCCTGATCCAAAGCCTTGTCACGCCCCACTGAACCCCGCTGTCTCTTGCCTGGGCACAAACTCAGATGGGTTCTAAGGGGCCATCCTGGCTCCCAGCATGTTGGACCTTCCACTTCGGAACTGCTTCAATATGGAGCCAAGATCCTCCATTACAGGTAGATCAAATTTTTAAACACTGCCCAAGCTTAGGTCTGTAGGAGAAAAACAGAAGATCCAGAAAATGTTTTTCAAAATTTTAGTGAGACTGGAAGGAAATAAGAATGACACACCAGAGGTCAAACACTTGGTTTTGAAGGCATTTCTCAGTGAGTCCAAGTCTTATTGGAGCAATGACCTCCTCACTGCAATAAATAAATGACCACACAGGGAGACTGCTTTGAAGAGACAGAGCTCAGAGTGTGAGCTCTGGGATTGGACTTAGTTCCTCCCTTACTGGATGGGTACACTGATAACCCTATTTCACTTCCCTATGCATTCACAAGCCTCACCTGTAAATTGGGGATGACGGTAACCTTCTTCACGGCGTTTTTTATTTTTTTTTATAGATGAAAGGTAATCACACACATAAAACATCTGGAAGAATTCCTACACATCAACGACCCTCAATAAATTATACATCTCCCTCTATAAGATGTATGTTATATGTATTTATGCATATTAGACTTTTTAAGGCATTAATCCTGGTTTGTTGATTAAAACATCTGCCTTGTTACTCTATCATCATACCCTGCACAGAGCTGGGCCACTCCCATTTCATACACTTCCCAGCAGGCTCATTCTTTCAGAAATAGTCATCAGGCACACACAAAAAGCAATTTAAATGGTTCATCTTTCCTCTTTTCATCCATAGACAAATTTCAATAATTATCTTAGTCAACCCATTAATTAGGCTAAATTTGCCCAAGCATAATTGATGCTGCCTCCACAATCTTCTATAAAAATTTGAAATGGATGGCTAAACAGAGATTTTTTTTGTTGTTGTTTGTTTGACTAAGTACATTTTCCCCTTATGCAAAATGTGTTAGTCAACGCTTATCTAGTGTAATAAGCTAGCTTTTGGCATTCTTGTCTGCATCTGTGATAGAAAGGAGTTTGAATCTCAGAGTTCAGATCATGCATTGGCAATTTCTAACTTGTTAACCCACAGTCTGCTCCTTGAACTCCCTGAGAAAACCTTCCATTGCCTTACTTGTTGAATGGGGATCTGGTTGCCTAGGTTTGCCTCTGGGAAACCCTCTCTTGTTTTGGCTTTCCTAGATGAACACTGGTCTGATTTCCATACCCATATTGAGTACCTTTTGTTTTCCTGGGCCTTCCAGATGCTTTACTTGTTGGGTTTCCCAAGGTTCCATTCTTAAATCTCTTCTATTATTTTAGCAGCCCTCCAGGTAATCTGATGGGTCTCAAACCTTCATTAGCACATGTACATGAGAAGGATGCTCCATATATATATATATATATATATATATATATATATATATATATATCAACCTATAACTCCAGCATTGCTGTGCATAATTCTTTTCTAACATCTAGACCATTCTCTTCAACAGACTCTCTGTTTCTCGTGTAAATGATTAAGCGAATAAATATGGGGAAACCTACAACAGCATACAAACTGGAAGGTTTTTTGCTGGGTTCATCACGAAGATGAGACTGTAACAAAAAAAGAAAAGAAAAGCATAATTTTCAAACCAGCTTCTTGAGAAATTTCAGATACCCTCGGAACCAGATACGAAAGAACAATGCTTCTTTAATTGGGAGGGATGTTGGCTGTAGTCACAGAAGAAGCAAAGAGAGTAGAACATAATGTCTAGAAGCAAACACAAATATAAATAAAAATTCAGAATCTAAAGGTGTCATTTCAAAGCAGCAAAATGATGTTGGATTATTCAATAGTATGTATTGGCATAATTGGTTAAATATACAAAAATAGCCTACCTTACCCACCCAAAATGCCAGATGGAATAAAACTCTCAGTGTAGTACAAAAGCAAATTTAAAAATGACATGATTTAGGTAAATATTTATGGAATTTGTCTCTCCACTGGAAGCTTGCAAAGACAGAACTATTAAAAATTAGATAGAAAATTAGATAAACTCAATCACATAAAGTTTTCTTGTAATGAGAAAGACTCAACACATGCAAAAGCACATACCTAAGAGGAAAGTATTTCCCATACACAGAACCAACCAAGATTGATGCTGCTAATACATAAAGTGTTCTTACAAATCAATAGAAAAAAAATGAAAGAAAAATGTATGAGGGAGGTAAATTTGTAACTTACGAAAGAAGAAATGCAAGTAGCCAGCTAACATGAAAACCTGTTCCACCTCAAGTACCAGAGAATTGAAAATTAAAATGATACGATTTTTCGCATATGATATTGTCACGGATTAAAATGAAAAATAACGCCAGGTATTGGTGAGGGGGCAGGGCAATAAGGAACTCCCTTGACTAGTGGCACAGTCAATTTTAGAGGTCAGATTGGCCCTCTATATTCTATACCTATAGCTAAAACTTCAATAACAAGAGTAATTTTTCACTCAGCAACTCTATTTCTAGGAATTTATCTGAAAAATCTGCATCTGCATTGATGCATGTGTAACGATGCTCTCTGAAATGGTATAATAATGGAAAATTGGAAAGAGCATAAAAATTCAAAGATAGCCTAGCTCAAATAAAATCTCTTTCCAAAAGAGTTCTTTAAACTTATTTCCACTTCCTCACCAAATCCCATTCTGTCCCAAACTCATACCAACCTTTATTCGATCCCTAAGTTCTAATGAACTCACAAAGTCGCCAATGGCCTCTGTCACTAAATTCAAGGTATATACGCTCTGGTCCTTAGCTTAGCTGATACTCCAGCAGCATTTTATATACCTGGCCCTTTCTCTCCTGAAATTTTCTACTTCCCAAGCTAATTATCACCAGTGCTCCTTCCTTGCTATTACTTTCCTAATATCTTCTCATTAACCACTGGCTTTATCAATTTACATTTTACATTCCCACCAACAGTGCAAGAGGGTTCCCTGGCTTTCCGCAGGCCTATTCCTATTCTTTCTCCATACTGGTGCTTCTCAAAGTGCAGTTTCTGGTCTAGCATTATCAGTATCACGAGGGAACTTGTTAGAAATGCAAAGTCTTGGGCCCCACTCCAGACCTACTATATCGAAAACTCTGGGGGTGGGGCCCAGCAATCTGTATTTTAGCAACTCCTCCCAGAGACAACGATGCACATTAATGTTCAAGACCCACTATAGTCCATCATTCTGTGCTAGTGAGAGGAGCCAGAACAGCAAGTGATCTCACTCAGGGCACGGGAGACAGAGTACCTAGATTTACTCTCTCTGCACGTATTGTGACCTTCAGCTGATGACTTAGCCTCTCTGTGCCTCAGTGTCTTCTCCCATAAAATGGGGCGATAACTATGCCTACGTCCGAAGCTTGTTGCGGGGATAAAAGGAGCTAGTCCATGTCAAGGTCCTGGGCTAGTCCTGGTGCAGACAACGTGCCCACTAAATGGAACCATCCTCGCTCCTAAGTTGATGTCCTTAGGCCAGACCTCTTCTTTGAACTCCTCACCTATAGCCTCACGGTCTGCTTACCTTCTCTACTTGGGTGTCCCTCAGGCACATGTCTCCAGGTGAACTCCCCAGCTTCTCCCCAACCTGTTCACCTCTGGTGCTTCCATCCCAGCCCTGGCCACCACCAATCTCTGTTTCTCAAGGCAGAAACTCCAGAGTCAGCTTTGATCTCATCCTCCATTGAACCCGTCACAGCCAGCAAAATGCCAAGTCCAAAATCTCTGGAACCCACCAAACACATCTTCATCTGCCCGTCTAACATGCCAGTTCGAATTCACTACCATCTCTGCATAAGGCTCCTCACTGGCTTTCCTGCTTCGACTCTGTTCATGTTCACCAATGCGTTCTCCTCACAGGAACCAGAGGTATTTTTTAAATAAAAAAATCGCATCATGTTACATCTCTGCTTAAAATAGTCCAGACACTACCCACTGTATTGGAAGAAAATCTAAATTCATCGCCGTGGCCTGGAGTCCTTCCAGGTCCAGGCATCTGTCAGTGTCTCCATCCTCAACTCATGCCCTCTCTCCCTCAGTGATGAGGCACCTGGTTTTCCTTCAGGTCCTCGGATGCACAGAGCTTATCCCCACCTTAGGGTCTTTTCACTGCCCAGGACGCACACCTGTACCTCCCTGATGTGGTCAATGCTTGTTCTTCTGGCTCCAGGTGAAACACCCATCGCCTCCTGTGATAGTTAACTTTATGTGTCCACTCGACTGGGCCGTGGGGTGCCCAGATGTTTGATCAAGCATCACGCTGGGTGTTTTTGTGAGGATGTTTTTGGATGAGCTTGATATTCTTCTAATCAGTAGACTGAGTAAAGCAGATTGCTCTCCCTAATATGGGTGGGCCTCAGCCAATCAGTTGAAGGTCTGAATAGAACAAAAGGGCTGACCCTGCCCTGAGTAAGAGTATATTCCTCCCGCCTGACTGCTTTCGAGATGGGACATCACTTTTATCCTGCCTTTGGACTGGAACTGAAACATCGGCTCTTCCTAGGTTTTGAACCTGTGGGCCCTCAGACTGAAATGATACCGTCAGCTCTCCAGTCTTGAGGCTGTCAGTCTCTATAATCACGTGAATTAATTCCTTATAATATATATCACCCGTTAGTTCTATTTTCCTGGAGAACTCTAACACAGCTCCTTTAGCTTTCCAACCCTCCCCAAGGTGATTTTCATTGGCCTTTTATACACACAGACATAGACATACAGGCTGTATGTATCCTTTGTAACACCTATAGCTCTGCTGAAACTCTTTGTCCAGACCACAGGGAATGTGCTGATTTTCTTCACAGATCTAACTCTCATGCTAGCACAGTGCTTGGCAATTAGTAGACTCTTATGTTTGTGAAATAAAGACTTATATAGGATAACCTATTCAATTATAAAAAAGTAATTGTAACAGAATATTTCCTAACATAATAAATTGTGAAACATATATATATGAAAAAAGCTACAGAAATGTATAAACAGTATAAAACTATGTTTACATAATATATAAAAAATACTGAAGATAAAGACAAAATTGCATACCTCTGGTTGGTTTTGCTGCCTTTCTGCATTTCTATTTCTAAGTTCTCTGATTTGAATATGTACTTACTTTTGTTTTGATTGACTGATTGATTTATGGCTGTGTTGGGTCTTCGTTGCTGTGCGTGGGCTTTTTCTAGTTGCTGCGAGTGGGGGCTACGCTTCACTGCAGTGCATGGGCTTCTCACTGTGGTGGCTTCTTTTGTTGTGGAGCACAGGCTCTCGGTGCGCGGGCTTCAATAGTTGTGGCTCGCGGGCTATAGAGTGCAGGCTCAGTAGTTGTGGCACACGGGCTTAGTTGCTCCATGGCATGTGGGCTCTTCCCGGACCAGGGATTGAACCCGTGTCCCCTGCATTGGCAGGCGGATTCTTAACCACTGCACCACCAGGGAAGTCCTTGTACTTACTTTCGTAATTAGCATATTTAGTAATAAACATTATAATTAAATTCTTCTGTATATATGAAACACAATAAAAATAAAAAGTAGGGTGATGTTGGTAACCTATGAAACAACACATTTCTATTTTGTATGTAAAGGTCTCTATAAATCAATAAGTAAAAGACAGTCAGGGATGTTTTTATAAATGGGCAAAGGACATAAATAGATCTCTGTAAATAGACTATCTACATTCAGAAAAGACATTAAGATGACTGATGGTATATGTGCAGCATCACTATTAACTAAGAAAGACCAACCATAAACAAAGGATCCACTTTGTTTTGGTTATTGGCCAAGATGAACAAAGAAATGATAAAATCCAATGGTGGCCTGATTCAATATAATTTGACTTAGTCATTCAATTTCTTGGCCTTTATTCCAAATACTAAATTAATGGTATAAGATATAGATGTCTCTCATCAAACATTTAACAGTAGTGAAAATCTGGGGAAATTCTAAAAAAAAAAAAAAAAGCTATCTGGGAATTAATTAGGTCAATTATAGGCTCTCCATAAAATAGAATGTTATTCCTTCACTAAATATGATGCTTTGGAGCAATAGTCACAATCTGGAGAACAATCTGATCTATTTCAGCTATAAAAATAGTGTACTGAGAACTTCACACACCATGATCTCAAATTTGGAGGGAAATATATACATGGGAGAAAAAAACGTAGGTAATAGAATGAGTTATTATCAGGATTCATCCTGAGTGGTGGAATTGCTAATTAGTTTTGCTTCTTTAAACCTGTCTCAGTTATTCTGTAGAAAATACCTTACTTTGCTAAACCAAGAGGAAATTATATTTTGGTTAAAGAACAAAAAAAGATAGCACAGGGAGATCAGCTCAGTGCTGTGTGACCACCTAGAGGGGTGGGATAGGGAGGGTGGGAGGGAGACGCAAGAGGGAGGAGATATGGGGATATATATATATATATACGTATAGCTGATTCACTTTGTTATAAAGCAGAAACTAACACACCATTGTAAAGCAATTATACTCCAAGAAAGATGTTAAAAAAAAAAAAAGATAGGTCAGAAGTGTTGAGAGTGGGGATAGTCAACTCTGTTAGGAGCCTGTGTATGAAGTAAGCACAAGGGGTGATTGACTTAACAGGTGTGAGGGGAGGATGCCTGTACAGAGGAAGGGAGAAGTCCAAGAGATATTTTAGAAGGAATCAAGAGAAGGTAACGAACAACAGGGCATGTCTATAGAAGGATACCTCTGACTGTCATGTTTTGAATGAACAGGAATTAAGACCTAAACTACAGAATGTAGGGCAATCTTTTAGAGAAAGTCAAGGGATGTGTAAACACTTTGGGAATACTCCAGTGACATGCCAGGATCTACCACTAGTGCTTATACACACTAAAGCAGAGGCTATATATTAATTATTTCTGTTTTCTCTATGCCAAGCCCTCAGCTGGCAAACAGTAGGTCCTTAGAAACTGATCGTCAAAGGAATAAATGAGGCAGTGGGAGAACTCCTGACCTGAAAACAATTTGAAATTGACCATTTAAACATTACCATGCACAAGTCAATGATAATTTTTTAAAAAATCATTCTAGTCTACTTATAGAAACCCCTTTGCATAAAACCACAAACCTTTTAAATTCAATTCAGCTCTTTAAAAAAAAAATGTAGTCTCAAGGACCGACATAGCCTGAAACGCTGAATACTAGTTTTCTTTTCTAAAAAATGATAGTGCATGAGATTTATGTAATGCATTCTATTTGGGCACTCATTAGTAAGTCGAGTTTCACATGGTTTCTTTCTGTGGCATAGTTTAAATATTGCACTTTTTCTTTGACATTTATACTTGCTCCCTTCCCTAAAGAATAATGACTTGCCCTTACATCCCACCTCCACTCTGAAGCCAATCGATAGCAACGGAAGACACACAGAAGGAAGGTAACATGTAGAAAAGCAAGCTGTTCATGTGTAGATTTTTACATCTCTTCTCATGTCAGCGTCCACGTGCACCGATGCCCCTACTTCAACCATTAACTCTGTCTACACATAAAACTTAACTGGGGTAGGGCTTAAACAGAAAACCAACTAGTGTCTCCTTAAGAAATATGGGTTGAAAGACAAACTTGGTTAGGCTGGTGCTATCCTCTTTATTTTCCTCCGCCTCGGTAGCCCTCCAAATACCTGCATTTCCTTACCTAGGAGCTGGGGTCCCCATAGTAGGAAAGGTTCCTTATAGTGGCAAATAGTATCATGAAATGACTCATCTCTAAATAATGCACCGCACCTACACCCCAAATCATAAACTGTGAAAGCTTTAAATTTGATCTGCCACGATTCCACTTGTAACAGAACCTCCGTAGGACACAACTCCAGGTGCACATGTATCTTGCTTCTGATACTGTGTGAGTCTGGTCTGAGAAAACAGAAGCCTGGAAAGAACCTGACTGAGCTTCAAAGGAGACCTGGCAGCTTGCTGAACACTGTGGAAAGGGGCTCCGCGCACACGTGATCCTGGGATATAACGTCAATCTGTCTGTCTCTCTCATTTTTCCTCTTTTCACTCATTCTCCCTCCTTCCTTTTCTCTCATCCTTGTAGCCACAATTTCCCTCAACTTTTCTGACTTTCTCTCCCTCATTCACTTTTATTTTTTCTCTCACACACTCTTCCTTTGTCTCTCTCCCTCCACACAATGTTCCTTTCTCTCTTCCACTTTTATTTCTTTTTCTCTCACACACTCTTACTTTCTATATCTCCCTCCACTACTTCGTTCTCTCAGCTCATTTTCCTTTCTTTCTCTCACACGTTCACTTTCTCACACACTTTTCCTTTCTCTCTCTCCATTCAATTTTCCTTTCTTTCTCTCTCCCATATATACTTTTTCTTTCTCACTCACTTTTATTTTCTTTCTCACACTTTCACTTTCTCTCTCACACACGCTCTTTTCCTTTCTCTCTCTCCCTTCCTACACACTTTCTCTCTGCCACACACTTTTACTCTCTCCCACATTTTTACTTTTCCTTTCCTACACGCTCTTCAACGTTCTCTTCTCCATACACTCTCTTGCTTTCCCTCTCTAACCCACAGAATTTTAAGCAGAGTGAAGTGGCCAGATCAGAGTTTTACAGGGTCACCAGGAAGCCAGGACTGGGTTGAGACCTCAGACAGGAAGGCGGCTGCAATGTTCCAGGGTGGAGCTGAGCTCTTTCCATGAAGCAGCAGCAGTGGGCTGGAAAGGGAAGCCAGGTATATATAGAAGACAGTTCAGGTAGAATCGATGGGCCTGGGGAAATGTTTGGATGGAGGATGAATGAAAGGCAGAATCTAGGGTGATGTCAAGGTTTCTGGCTGGGGCAACAGAGTAGAAAATGCCATCAAGAGCCAGGGAAAGTGGACGAAGGAGCAGCCCTGGGCATTCCTTGGTCTTAGAGCCACTTTATCTAAGATAAGAAAATACTTGTGGCATTTTCAGACAGAGAGAGTTCTTGGAAGAAGAGAAAAGAATTCATAATTACATATAGGCAGTCCTTGAGTTCTGTTTATTCAACTTTGGACCGTTTTCCATCTTGAATACTGTCCAGAAGCAATACTTAAAACACCTTTTCTCTGCAAAATGTATGCTTTTTGTATTAACATATTAAAAAAACAAACAAACCCAGAGCTATCACATGATGGCCACTTTTGTCATCCACCAGTTAAATACTGGCTGCATCACTCCTTTGCACAATATCACTGATGTAATTTTCTCCCCAAAGGGTTTGAAAACTCCATGAGGGCAGGGAGGCTGTTCTTACTACTCACCCCTAGGTACCACCTGCCTATCAGAGTAACAGACACTTAATGGGTGCTCAGAAAATAGATCTGGGATAAATGAATATTTGAAATCATTTTTCACGCTGTCACATTATTATTACGTGAAAACAGAATACTGAAGTGAGATTATGGAAGCACTCACATTTGTGATGAGAAGTGTGGTTCCATAAACCTCAGGCAATGCTGGGAATCACTAAGCATGGCTGAAAGTGGTAAACGTTTAGCCTCCATCGGACGCTCGTTGGGCTTAAACTGGTCATATTTGCACTCAGTTGTCAAAGACATGAAGACGAAGATATATTTAATGCAGGAAATAGAGCATTGAAGATTTTATGTTAAAGGTGAGGGTAGTCGGGGGATTGTTATTATTTTTAAATGTCTTGAAATAGGCCTCCTTACCCCCTACCAAAAAAAGAAAAAAAATCTATGTCGACTGATCTAACAGTGGGCTCTCAATTTTCAAAGCACAGTTTTAGGAAAGTCCTGTGTTCTGGAGCGGGGGCTGCCTATCCGAATCACTTATCCTAACATTTCATCTGCATACCTTACAAATGGTATGTCAGCAGACCATTTTTGGGTGCTGACTGACAAACGCGTTCTCAAGAGCGACTTTCAGAAGAACTCAGGAGACTAATACTAGAGCAACTGGGGACAGATGTCAGTCAAATGGGTGCAGAACACGCTGGGCCTGGAAGGGAGGATTTAATGCTCAGGGGTGCACTTGAGGCTCGTTGTTCTGCATTATCTTCACATTACACACTGAGTAATTCATCGATTCAAAGTACTTATGTTCCTGTCCCAGGCTCTGAGGACACATCCGTGGAAACACAGATAAAAACTCCTGCCCTCTTGGAGCTGACATTCCAGGGAATTCAGACACAGACAAACAATTTAAAAAAACTAAATAAAACATGAAAAGATGCTCTTCATCACTAATTATCAGAGACATACAAACCAAAACCGCAATGAGGTGCCACCTGACACTGGTCACAATGGTCATCATTAAAAAGTCTACAAATAACAAATGCTGGAGAGGGTGTGGAGAAAAGGGAACCCTCCTACACTGTTGGTGGGAATGTAAGTTGGTGCAGCCACTATGGAGAACAGTATGGAGGTTCCTCAGAAAACTAAAAGTAGGGTGGTCATATGATCCAGCAATCCAACTCCTGGGCGTATATCCAGACAAAACTATAATTCAAAAAGATACACGCACCCCTACGTTCACAGCAACACTATTCACAATAGCCAAGACATGGAAATAATCTAAATGTCCATCAACAGATGAATGGATAAAGAAGATGTAGTGTGTGTGTACGTACACACACACACACACACACACACACACACACACACACAATGGAATACTACTCAGCCATAAAAAAGAATGAAATAATGCCGTTTGCAGCAAAAGACAAATACCATATGATATCACTTATATGTGGAATCTAAAATTATGAACACAAATGAACTTATCTATGAAAAAGAAACAAACTCATAGACATGGAGAACAGACTTGTGGTTCCCAAGGGGGAGAGGGGTGGGGAGGGACAGATTAGGAGTTTGGGATAAGCAGATGCAAACTGTTATATACAGAATGTATAAACAAGGTCCTACAGTATAGCACAGGGAAATATATTCAATATCCTGTGATAAACCATTATGAAAAAGATTGTATATATATATATGTATAACTGAATCACTTTGCTGTACAGCAGAAATTAACACAACATTGTAAGTCAATTATACATCAACAAAATAAACTTTAAAAATAAATAAGTAAAAGACAGAGAATGACGACAGAGCATGATGACACATAAAAATTAAACGAAGATCACGGTAAGCATGCTGGTATTGGGGGCAACTTTAAATAAGGTCATCAGGGAAGTTGTGATAAGTTGTATTATTGTAAAAAGTCCCATACTTCCTCCGCTCCAAGGCGATTCTCTATCCGGCCCCTGCCATGACTTGTATTCTTTCCCTACCCCAGACAGGAGGCTTGTTATGTGACTTGCTCTGGCTAACGGGAATGTGAGCAGATGTGACCCATACCATGTCCAACAGGAAGCTTTGAATGCACTTGTGTGATTAGCTCAGTGTCTTGTTTCTACCTTCTGCCATGAAAACTGAAAAGTCCCAGGTGAGGGCCAGCCCTTCTGCCTGGGCTCTGGAATGAGACAACACGTGCAGCAGGGTTACAACCTCCCGCAGGCCCGCAGCTATGGGACACGTGATCAAGACAAAAAATGTCTGTTGTATAAGCCAATGATATTTTTGTTGTTGTTACCACAATAAAGCTGATGAATATAAAACGATTTTTCTGAGAGGATGCCATTTAAGCAAAGTCCGGAAGAAGAGCAGATCATAAAACAGAGGCCCAGAGAAGTGATGTTAACTGTCTCAAGTCACACATCTATTAAGTAGTAAGGACTGTGCTGGAAACCCTTCTATCTGGTTTGTTCACACTGTCCTCTCAGGCAGAGACCCGCCTAACTCAGGTCACGGAAGCCACATCATCACAACGTTTCTCCATCCTGGTCGGTTGTAGACCCATCTCTCTAAGGTGCCCTAAAGCAAAAAGCCCCCAAGAGTCAAACCAGCCCCAAGTGACATGAGGCACACTGTCCCCTCCTGCAAGTGCAGGCAAGTGTGACAGAGTCTGAAGCTGAATTTTTCCATCTCCTCCTCCTCATTCACAGCTCACTCAAATCTTGCAACAAGCCTGTGAGACCAGGAAGGACAGTGATTATCATCGCCTCCCATTTACAGATGGGAAGGGCTAAGGCTGGGACCTAAGTCACGTCCTAAAAATCATGCAGGAGGTGAATGTTGGGGAAGCAACCCTGCTTTTCTGAATCCATGAACATCACTAGATTGCTAGAATGCTTATACATTTGATGATTCAAGCTTCATTACGATGCTGTGAGTTGGTTTGTTATTCCTGGGATATAGAGGAGGAGATTAAACCTCAGAGATACAAAGTAACTCTCAGAGGATCTCACAACTTAGAACAGCCAGATTAGAACCAAGGATTTTTCTCACCCCAGAACCTGTGTGCAGCATGGGGCCCTGCTCTCCATGCAGTTTTTTTATGAAGATGCAGAACTATGGCTGTTGGCTACCAAACGCATCGCACGTTGTGGTTAGTTTGAAGAAGTTCAATGAGCATCACTGCTTAATCAATTTATCCCTAACTTGATGACAGGAAAGACAGCTGCTGATACCCAGGGAAAAGCTACTCAGTGTGTATGTGAGGAAACCCCATGTCACAGTCTTCATTCAGGCAGGGCTACCCCTCACCTGGGTCTGAGACCACCATGAGCGCCGTGAGAAGGAATATGTGTCCCTCTCCTCTGCTCTTCTGCTCTGCTGGACACTTTTCCCAACTGAGAGCTACTAGCATCCTGTAAACGTGAAAGGAAACCCAGTGTGACAGAGACAGGGATATCGGGGTTGGAAGCTCAGCTCCTCCATGGAAAAGCTGTACGGTCTTGCGCGATGCCTTCAAAGGCTTTGCTTTAAGTGTCTGTTCCGGAACACATTCATGGATTCATTCGTTCCGTCAACTGTGTGCTGAGTGTCCACTGTATATCAGTTATTGCGCTATGCCCTGGGAACGCAGCAGTGAACAAGTAGACAGTCCCAGTTCTCCAAACATCCATAAATGCTCAGCATTGTTTCATTTGAATGTACAGAATCGCTACTCTGCCCTCACCCTTTGCTCTGTTAAAGGGGCCTCTGTACCAGCAAAACAGTCCAACAGGTCATAGGGAGGTCCCATACCTGGCGGTGCTAGGGATACAGTGTTCCCCTAGAGTTTCCATCCCTTTGTCAGTGCTGTAACTGCACCTTTTCTGACACCAACCAGCCTCGGGTAGCCAGTCCCAGCCAACCTTGTTGCCAGAGGTCAAACCGTTGGCCAGTCTGTTTCCTCATTATTGGGAGAGCAAATGGGTCCAGATAATCAATGGCTAGGGTACAGAAGGGTCATTTTAAGTAGCAACTTTTGGTTTAAAACACAAAAGTCATACAAACAAAATGGTTGAACTGCCATAGTGAACACTTAGAAATGTCTGCTTCACCTCGTTTTCTCTACCTGACCAGCTCTGATCCTGCAATGCCTAGGCAAGAGTGCTCAGGAAATCTGGGACAGACATTCATCTGATCCACAAGACCTTGGCCATGGCTAACACATTCAGCAGTTACAGATACAAAATATCCTTTCAGTTAAATGAATCATGCATTTAATTGAAAGGTGGTTAAGTATTATCATTACTGGTCTTGACAAACCCATAACGGGGGAAATGGACTCACATGCACCAAGGGGAGGGACTGGGATCCATTCCATAGTTCCTGAAAAGACTGGCAAGAAGACCAACTCCAGGCAGAAATGACTAACACACTCAGTGAATTCCCAAATGGAGCTGGGTGTCTGCTAATGTCAAACCCACCTCACCCTCATGGATTTACTGACATCCCTATCATTACTTGATGAGAGTGAATCTCCTTTGAAATTATGACTTGAAGTAACCACCTGTGAGCCAGCCATATTCCTTTATGGCTGTTGTTCAGTGTCAGTTCGTGGCTGATGCAAAGCTAGCTGGCCATAAATAGATCCTTAAGATTCATGTCAACTTGGGGCTCAGCTTTCCTAAGACTCTGAGCAGAATCCCTGGTGTGAAAGAGTTGGGATCGCTGTGACCAAGAAGGCGGATGTCGAGTGATGACCGGATGGTCCATGAGTTTGCTGGCTGAATGCTATATGAACACAAACATCTCCAAAATGAGGCAAAGGTCAGGTGTTCGTGTGTGGTCCTTCCACTGAACTCTCAGTGTCCTCAGGGCTTATCCTGAACTGTGGGTTGTTATGCTGATGGGATAGAAAGTCAGAGGGATTGGGAAAATTGTTGTAGTACAGAAAGGGATTCAATCTATATAAATCTTTTCAAAATTCTGCCCTTTGAGCGGGGCTTAATTTTAAGGTCACATTGCCTGCTTTGTGATGTGCACAGGGGATTCCAAGCTATATAAGTTCCCTGAGAATCTGAAAGCACCCTGGATTTTGTCCTTACCACCTTTCTTTTTTGTTACCCCAGAGGCCAGAGCCTCAGGGCAGTAAGGGTGGTTGGAAGAAGCTCTGTTTTGGGCAAAAGTGATAACTTATGTAAAGCACTTAGCAGAGTGCCTGGCACTCGCTAGGTGAACAACAAACCTGTATTTCCTCTCCCCTCTACCAAATGTAAAATGGATGGCTAGTGGGAAGCAGCCACACAGCACAGGGAGATCAGCTCGGTGCTTTGTGTCCACCTAGAGGGGTGGGATAGGGAGGATGGGAGGGAGGGAGATGCAAGAGGGAAGAGATATGGGAACATATGTATATGTATAACTGATTCACTTTGTTGTAAAGCAGAAACTAACACACCATTGTAAAGCTATTATACTCCAATAAGGATGTTAAAAAAAAATAAGTTCATTTAATAGATTTCCAATGCATTCTTATTTTCTTCTTCATGGCGTTTTATTAAGGGAGGGGTAGTATGTGACCAGGAAGAGGATGGAATGATACCTCGAGGCTGGAGGACTTGGCCGACATTACAGTCCCTTCCACTGATGCCCTTTGAATCCTGACTTGAATAAACTGGGCTCTGAGAAGAGAGAACAACTTGGTCTCCAAACATCCCTGCCGATGCTATTCTAAATGCAAAGAAATGTCAAAGCTGAAATAACCATAGTGCAGTTGTACTTAGCCTGTTTACCGAAATATCAGTCATTGCTCTGCACAGCAATTCCATTTTTAAAGTTCATTGTGCTAGAAAAATGTCACAGCTCCTTAATTCTTTACTTTCTCATCCAAGCCGGGTGGGAGGTGAGAAGTTTTTGAACTGTATGAAAATCCACATGAGACATTTCAGCAGCATCACGGGGCTCTCTTCCAGCGTCCTGCTTGCTCTCTCTTCTCTGAACTCAGAGAAAGCTCCCACCCCCAGGGCCTGCCCTCATTCTGACAGCAAACATTAAAAGAGCATCAGTGAAAGCAAAGACAAAAAACAGGACAGCACAGGGGTGCTGAGCACCTGTGCTGCTGTCTCGGGAGGACCAGGGCTCAGGCAGAGCTAGGGATCCGGTCTGGTCCCCTTGCCTTATAATGCTGGCCTTCTTGCCTTATCACGGATGTCGGTGTCAACAAGCAGTGTTGAACAAGTTAATTTCTACAGGTTGCCCCACTGGGCTCTCTTGGTCTCTTGCTTCTGGTTGGGTCCAGCTAATAGGAAGTGTGGGTGTGAGACGGGAGATCAGGTGGATGGAGAAGTTGGGACGATCACTCTCCCCTGCTTCTTCATGGTTTGGGCAGTAGATGCAGCAGGGTTTTTCTCAGCTCCGTTGGCATTTGGGGCTGAATAATTCCTTACTGTGGGCGTTTGTCTTGAGCTTTGTGGGATGTTTCTCAACATGTCTGGCCTCTGTTCACTAGATGACAATAGCACCTTCCTCAAGTTGTGACCAAAATGTGACCAAAAACTGTCTCCAGACATTGCTAATGTTCACTGGGAGACAAAACTGCTGGTTGAGAATCACTGCCTTCATCTTCGTAGACAGCCCTTTCTCTGCCTTCCTTCGCTCACCCATTCACTGTGCCACATGCCTGCCGCTGGGACCCCAAGACGTGTACGTAGCAGCACACAGGCACCTCAATCTGGATTCTCGTTGCGAGCAACTGAGGATCTGTTGTTTCCCTCGGTAGACTGTGAGCTTCTCGGGGGACAGGGACCAGGGCCCATCATTTAGGACATCCCCACCCATAAGTGTTTCTAAGTGTCTAACTGGAATCCCAATGGCTTTAGCGAAAGCTTCTTTCCTGGCTCCCTCCTCTGTGGAAGAAGAACACGGACATGCTGCCCCGGGCACTCTCCAGTCTCTTTTCATAATGACCCTTTCAAGACTGTGGGCAATTTCCTCCTAGGGACCGAAAGGTCTAGGAGGCTTCCGGATAGGCCCCAGCGCCCTGCGGTTAACCTGTGGCTGGCGGTCCCCGGGATGCAGAGATCGCCTCTGAATGAGGTGTGCTTTTGCCTTCGTTTAAGGACTGTAACAATTGCTTTTTCTTCCTTGGAAATATAACCTTAGCAATGAACTGCTCTGGAATCAGTAAACATGTGCGCTAGTTTCCTTAGAGAGTTCCATGAGGAGGTACTGGTCTCCTCCCACAAACTCAAGAGGAAAAGCACAGGCCTTCAGTCACTGCCTACGTTCCTAAGTCCCTGCAAAGGGCCGAGGCTGGGCTGGGATTCCAGCCAGCAGCAGGAAGGGGCATTTGGTCTGACTCACTTCTGGACTGCAAGTGTCATCAGTGAGTATTTAATATCTACGAGGCCATCCTAGCGTCACCATCAGTGTTCCATGAATGCCATGGGGACATCTGAAGACAAAAAACTGGCACGAATGATCCCGCAGGTGTGTACCAGTGAAGCCAAGTGTAAAATTCTTTTAGGGTATATTTAGATCCTTGTGCCGCTTCTCTAGTTCTGGAACTCTGTGTACTTTTGCTTGTTTCTTGCCAAGACTTGTTTCTTGTGGACTTGCGGGGGTGGGGTTAGAAAGCTAGTCTCCACACTTCATCACACTGCCTGCCTTTGCCAAGCGAGATGTGCCGTGGGGACAGGGAAATCAGGGGAGCTCTGCTCCTGTACCCCAACATGCACGGACTTCCAGCTCATCATGACATGCACTCCATGCCTCAGCTTCCCTACTTAACACAGATTTCTGTTGGGATTGCAGCCTCATTGACTGTGATGCTAATAACTGGCTGTGGTTCCCCCGGGGCCCTCTCAGGGGTTTGAATCCTAGGCCTGGATCTCCATCCTATGGTTGATCAAGGAAGTCACAATTCTATCCTCACTTGGCTGCAGCCTTGAAATCAGGCAACCCTGTTCTAAAACATCACCTCAGAGCAAACCACTTCACCTCTATGGACTTCAGTTGCTTCCTCTGTAAAATGAGGTAGAATGTTTTATCCATTCCCAAGATGTGTTTTTCTTTTGAGTTATAATTTGCATTCAGTAAAATCTACAAATCTTAAGTGTATAGCCTGATGAATTTCTATACATGTACACATCTACATAATTGCCACCCAAACCGATACAGAGACCATTTATTCCCATCACTACGGAAGTACCCTTGTTCCCTACCGTAGGTAATACCACACCTTCATAGGTAAGCAATATTCCATTAAAAAAAAAAAACTAAAAATAATTTATTTGAAATAAAATAAGCATAACCAAATGAATGCTTTTTTCAAGTGACGTATTTTGTGTAAAATAATTTTTAGGTTACTATTTTCCCATAATACTGGAACACTTTCTTTGGAATTGAAATCTTTTTTAAAGGGTGACTTCTTAACATTGCACTCACTCTTGCATAACTATAATTAAAACACACAAATTAAGCACTATTCTTTTGTCATCAGAGGAGGAGTTTTAAGCATCATATAAATGGAATCACAGAGTATGCACCCTTGTGTTTAGCTTGGTTTGTTCAACATGAAGGTTTTGAGATTAATCCACATTACTGAATGTTCCATTTGTTTGTCCCTTTCTATTGCTAAGTAGTATTCCATTATATGGATAAAATATCACAATTTGTTGTTCCATTCTCCTGCTGATGACCATCTGGGTTGTTTCCAGTTTGGGGCTATTATGAACATACTGACCTAAGAATGTTTATGGATATACGCACTCATTTCTCAGGAGTCTATTCCAAGGTCCAGTCTCCGAGATTTAAGCATCAACTTCATCCAAAAACCGAGTTCCCCACCAGCATATGTGGATGCCCTACAGGCACCTGAGATCAGCATGTAGACCCCCGGGTCCACCACCCTCATGAGCTGGCCTGACGATCCCGCCAGCCTCAGTGCTACATGTCCTCCTGCAACACTGCAGACTAGCTACCCCAACCTTCTTCTAAGTGCTTTGAACATGCCTGGTCTGTCTCCCTTCCTGCCAGACCACTACATCACTTTTATATGGAAATACATTCTAGAAAGATTAAAGGCTTAGAAAAATCATAAAAATGCTATAAAATCTAGAGAATATGTTCATATACTGGCCTTAGTTTCCAGAAAGTATAATAATGCTAAAAATAAGAAAGACTGAAATAATGATTAAAAACTTCTCTATAAAAAGAATACAAAGGACATATGTTAAAAACTAAATAAATTTGAAAGACATATTAGTAATATGCTATCCTTACTATGCAAGTAGCTCCTACAAAATAATAAGAAATGTATAAAGCCCCAAAAGAAAAAAAATGCATAAAGACGAGGCAATTGGTAATAATAAGGTCCAATACACATGAAAAAGTTGCTCAACATGATCAGTAAACAAAGAACACATTAAAACAAGCTACTGGTTTTCACTCACCACCTTCATATTCAGGCAACTGACGATCTGGGGGAAATTTCATCTCTCACATACTCCTGATGAAATTGTAAATCAATGTCTTTTTCCAAGAAGATACTCCTCTGATGAGCAAAGACCATTTAAATGTAGTCAAGTAATTCAATTTCTGGGAATATGTCCTAAGGAAATGGGTAGATACGTGCACAAAGACATGTACAGCCCGTTAATAACAGAAGCACTCATAAAATTTAGAAGTTAGAAGCAACCTAAAAGTCTAGGGATAGGGAAGTAGTTACATGAATTATGGTACATACATATAATGGAATGATATGTCGATCTTAAAGTAATTGAGTAAATCAATCTTTATCATGGATAGATATTCACACCACTTTTCAGAGATTAAAGCAGGCTGCAAAAAATAATTGAAGATATGACTCCATTATTGTACACGTGGGTTTGTTTGTACACACATGCACGGACCCACAGCAAGTGTTTGGCAGGTGCTTTATTCAGGGTAGACAAACATCTGTAACCTCAGAGACTGAACACAGGAAATATTTATTCATTTTTTTCTCCTATCATAGTCAAATATGGGTCTGCAGGGAGGCCCGGCTTCGCTTGGTCACTGAATAGCCCTAGCTCCTTCTATCGGTGGCTCCGCTGTCCCCCAGAGTCTGAAATCCTCCACTGGGTCTTCTGCCTCTGGCCATCAGAAGAAAAGACAGTGGGTGTGGAGCATTTTAAGGGCTAGGTCTAGAGATGGCACAACTCATTTCTACCCCATGTACTACTGGCTAAAATGCAACCACGTGGCCACCCTAACACAAGCGAGGGGGGCAGAAAGGTGCAGCCTGGCTGTATGCCCAACAGCCAGCCAGTGTTTTTCACATAAGGAAACAGAAACAGAGCAAAATTCCAAAGTGGTTAGGTCTGGCGAGAAGCATTTGGGGTCAACTGTGCTTTTTCCTTTCACTTTTCTGCATCGTCTGAATTTCTCCCAATGGACATGTATTACTTTTAAAATAAGGGAGGAAAGGCCCAGTCCATCTATTTCCATTTTGATGGTCACACAGAGGAATTAGGCACATTCCTCCAATGTGGATCAAGCTACAACTTGTGCCCTGGGGCCCTCGAGTCGGAACTGAGAGAGGGCAGTACCTGGACCGTCCCTAGGCTGCCCCTCCCGCCCCAAGAGACACAGACGCTAGCTCCTGAAGCAGCTCAGAGCCCACCCGCCTGGTGCTCTTTTCATGCCTGGGAGGCCTCAAGCTGAGAAGCAACGCCCTCGCAGCTTTCTGACAGTACCTGTTTTTGTCAGTCTAGGTGCTCAAGCCTATCCCATCACTCAGAGGAGTGTACGCCCCACACCACCATTTGTCACTGTCAGCCTGGGAAGCAATTACATTCCGTCCAGCCAGAAATCAACAGACACCAGCATCGCATGTGAGAATGACAGGGAGACACACTGTCTGTAATGCATCGCTATCCCCCTCGTGCCCAGCTGTGACTGAGCCTCTGGGCACAGATGCAGCCTGGAGCCTGGTGGGAGAAGCACATCAATTTGGGGCCCTGAGAGTGCCTCTTATCCTCTCTCATCACTCGCTCTTCTCAGGGAGAATGAAGGAATCTGGGGAAAAGCCTTCCTCTGGCATCCAACAGTTGTAAAACTTCAGATAAAATGCCCTTGCAGAAATTTGTGAGATGGGAACGCATCCCCGTGGCTCATCTGGCCGATCAGGCTGCTGGTCTGAAGGCCTCTTGAATCAGGGGAACAAGCACAGGTTGGTCTGGGTGCCAAGGCAGACCTAGGGTCGAGATGCTGTAGCCCTGCTTAACAGCTGTGCCATCTCGGGTGACTCCTGTAACTTCCTGCCTATAAAATGGAAATAACAGCACTTGCCCTTTTTCTGCTTTTATTAATGCAATTTCTTCTGCTTCGAATACCCTCCTATATCCTCCTGTGGCATAGACAACTAGCTCTCTACCAAATTCATTGTCCCCTTCCAGACCATATAGCTACAGCTGGGAAGCAGCTACTCAGCTAGAGAATATATTTTCTATCTTCATTTTGGCTATGGGTGGCCTCAAGACTTCTTTTTTTTTTTTTTTTTTTTAATAGGCTTTATTCTTTAGAGCAGTTTTAGGTTCACAGCAAAATTGCACAGCAAGCACAAAATCTCAAGGTGAGTTTTCACCAATGAAATGTGAGCGGAAGTGATGGGCGGGACCTGGCTCTGCCCTCAAGCGCCTCACATGCACCCCCCCCCCCGCCATGATGCTTGCTGGGGGGGAGATGACCAGGACAACCTAAGAAGGCATGGGTTGAGGATGTCAGGGCCTCTGTCCTCTGAGCAGAGGACTGGTCGTCCTGTCTACCTGCCCAGAGAGAGCAAAAAGTGAACTTCACTAAGTGCAATGTGGTATCCTGGATTGGATCCTAGAACAGAAAAAGCACATTCGTGGGAAAAAAAACTGGTAAAATCCAAATAAAATCTGGTGTTTTGTTAACAGTAACTTACCAATGTTAATGTCTTAGTTCTGAAAAATGTACCATGGGAATGTGAGATGGTAACATTAGGGGAAAGTTGGTGGAGAGTAGATGAGAACTCTCTTTACCCTTTCTGCAACTTTTCTGTAAATCTAAAATATTCCAAAATTGTATTAAAAATATAATTTTAAAAACCTTCAAATGTATGAAGCCATTATATGTTTGGGTCTATTTGTTACTGCAGTCTAGCCTACCGTAACTGATGCAGACCTTTTCATCTACAAAATTCCTAGTCACATCTTAAGACTCGGATGTGACATCTTCTCCACTAAGAAGCTTTTTGTGATCCCTCGGGGGTGAGGTGCCCCTCCACTGTATATTTCCTTCTTCTGTCACACTCAAGAGAGGCAACTAACAGATCTGCCCATTTCTCAAACAAGCATGAAGTCTTCTTTGAGTCAGGAGCCCTGTCTCCTTCGCAGCTACAATATTCTTCATGGTGCTCTGAGATATTTGTCCAAGGAGTTAATGTCAACCTCTCCTATCTATTGTGAACATTTACCACACCAACCAGAGCGAACCTGCTTCATTAACTCTGAAGTACTGCACGGGTGTAGGGGATGATTAAGCTGTTGCAAAGTATTTATTGACCACCAGGCCTGCTTTACAGTTGTGATATATTTTTCTGGTGGCCTGCAGCGTCTGCGTTGATACATGGTACTTGGGCTCATTACTGTGATTGTCTTAATTAGTATCGATGCGACAAAATGGCTTAAATAGTCAATGCAATGCTCTCCATCAAACACCCAATGACATTAAAGGTAGGAGCTTCCATTTATTGAGTGCCTACTGGGTGCCAAGCAAGCATGTGCTGGGGGCTTTCACTCCTATTACTTCATTGAATCCCAGCAGAACCCTCCGAGGTCGGTATTATTATCCTCCACTTTACAGGTGAGAAAATTGAGGAGCAGAGAGAAAAAGGGATGTGTTTACTACGGCTCACTTTGTAAGCAGGGCTTGGTTTCCCAAGTGCACCTATAATCCGCTTCCTTTCAAAACATCCTCTTGGTATATGATTGATCACCAGTCTCCACTAAGAACTGTCATAAAAATAAATCCAATTTTTTCCATGCCCCTCAAATAAAAGCGGAACGCCAGAACTCAAACTACTGTAACCTGAGGTCCAGCTGTTGAACTGGGACTTGGGGTCAGAGGTGCCCCCCTAGCCCATAGAGAGCTGTCTGAGCTGCCAAACCCAGGAGGCTTCAAGTGTCCTGGAGTCACGTGGGAGTAAGAATAAGATTTCAGCTTTTACCGCTGGGCTAAGCACTTTACATAGAGTAGCTCATCGAACCCTCACAACAACCTTAGGAGGAGACTCTATGATTATTGCAACTTCAAAGATGAGGGAACTAAGCCTGAGATATATAAGGTAACAATTACTGTGAATAAATAACTTGCCATGAAATCAGGTGCCTCCTTTCCCGATAGTCTGCAAGCCACTTGCGGGCAGGGAGAGCCTCTGCCCTGCTCATCTTTGTATCTAAAGTGTGTATCAAAGCCCTGTGCCCAATAGGTGTTCAATAAATAGTTGCTGAATAAAATGAAAAGATCAAAGTCACAGGAAATCTGGGAGATGACAGCATCTTTGGAAGGATCTAAATGAATCACCGAATGATCTATGCGACCACGTGAATATCAGCCAGGTGTCCATGCTTGCGCCCTGTCTACCAACCCACTGCTGCCTGCTCCTCTCCACTGGGCTCCCACAGAGCACCCAGAGAGGTAGGTCTCCATGATGCCAAGTGGTGGCGAGTTCTCTTCAGGCCTCCCGTCACTTGGCCCTGAGCTAGCATGACTTGTACGTAAGGTCCCACAAAGTCCCCCTCTGAAGACAGTTACCATGATCCAGAAGCCATTACCTAGAGCCCTCCCCTAATTCCTCATTTTTTTTTTTTTTTGGCATATGTTGGGTTATATCAAGTTTTTTTCATTTTATTTTTTTAATTTTTTAAAAAAGTTTTATTTTATTTTGGAGTATAGTTGATTTGTACCTCTGGAAAGTAGCACAGAGGTGACCCTCGGGCAGATGCTATGCTGAGTCAGGATATTACATCTGGAAACCCTGCTTGTCCTTGCTGAGTAACTACCCTTGACTCCAGAGCTCTCTCAGCACGGACAGATATTCCTCACTTTAATGTTTAAATGCCATTCCAAATAAGCGACCAAATCCAGCAGGTAGGGGAGCTCCAGGTGATTAATGCATCTCTCGGGTGGTGAAAACCACTTAGTCTTCAGCAGCAAGTTTCTGACCCCACCAAACCCAGCTCTAATGGTCCACAAATGCACTGCCTGATGGGCCTTTATTGCTTAATTACCAAGGTGAGAGGCTTGTAATTAATAAGCCATTTCCTCCTACATTTCGATGTTTCCAGGAAAGGTCGCCAACGATTTTTCAAGGAAATTCACGTTATTTGTCATCTTACTTTGATCTCCTACGACCTGAGTCCGTCCTCTATCTCGGTGGTTCCCAAACTTTTCTGCCCACAGCTAGCTTGAACGGACAAGATAAAAGACCCCTCAGCTCATCTGCTCTTCCCTGTCTTTCTAGCTGACGATGAACTTGGTGATATATTAAAGTCGGACGTGGACAGAATTCTCAAAATTGCAATAATGCAGCAACTCCACAAGAACAAAAGTAAAACCTAACAGAAATTCTGTAGATATTTTAATGCAAGAAAAAGAGTTATCGAAAATTACAGCCAATCCAAGACCACATTAGGATGTATAACAAAATGCCCTTTTAGAAAATTGTAGAGATTCCCACTATTTGTAAGTGAGCATATCCACTGATAACCTTTTTAAGGTGTCTGAGTCTTGGCACTGGCAAGGCAGCCAAGACTTTTAGCAGAATAATGAAGCGGATCCTCAGAAAGCTCTACTAATGAGCTAATTTTAGTTCAAGAACACACATTTTCATTTCCCTTACAAACCAGGTGACTTTCAGGGTTACTAGTAAGTAGCTTTAACTGCATGTAAAAATGAACATCAGTGGAATCGATTTGATGTAAACGCAACCGGTGTGGTTCTAAAGATGTCCATTTGTAGGTACTGTCCTGCCATCCTTGCCTGGAACCACTAAGTGAGGTTTTATGTGCTCAGTGGGTGTGCAGTCTGTCATCAGGAAGCTCCTACCGCAGGATCTCAGACCACACTGCAAGAAACACTATTAGCTTTGGGGAGCAATTTCATCATTTCCAGTTAGGGAAGCAAATCAAATGATGTCCTTCATCTATCACTCACCCCCACCCCTGCACAGCGACAGACACCTAACACCTTGACCTCAACAGATAAATGGGAAGTTAGAACCCATCAGAACATTGGGTCAACCATCTGCTTAGGGTCTAGAGAGTCCTTTGAACCTCTCCTCATTCTTTCCAATCTCTGCTCACTCCAGGCTGGCTAGCTAGCTTTCCTGCTTTTTTTCCTTTCTTTCTTTTTTTGGCAATGCTAATAGATTTTATTAAATCGATGTGTTTATTATAGAAAAATGAGGGAAACACAGAAAGTTACAAAGTAACAAATAAATGGACATGATTCAACTACCAGGTGTAACAAATGGGAACCACTATTTCCTTGCAACCCTATTTGTTCATAATTGTTCAACTTTTAACATGTTATGCAAAGCATAATAGTTTTTCAAATTTGCAATTTTCTACCAAATATTACAGCATCAGCAGGGTCCATGTTATAAGTAGTTTCTCATAAACATTTTAATGGTGGCATATGTGATGAGGAGGAAGAGATTATGTAACCATTTTCTTCTAAGGGACACTTAGGTTGTTTCTAACCTTCCACCATCAGAGCAATGCTGTGATGACTACTGTGGTAAAAAGAACAATGCCCCTGCCCCCTACAAGTGTCCATATCCATGTCCTAATCCCCAGCATCTGAGAATATATTATCTTACCTTGTCAAAGGGATTTTGCAGATAAAGCTAATTAAGTGATTAAATTAATTAAGTCAAGGCTCTTGAGATGGGGAGATTAGCCTGGATTATCCAGGTGGACCGAGTGTAATCATGTGGGTCATCATAAGAGAAAGGATGGACAGAAGGGGAAGGAGAAAGAACTCAGTAACCAAAGTGT
>NW_021703769.1:17143964-17177057 GCF_005190385.1 Monodon monoceros | reverse complement strand
GTGGCGGACGGGAGCGGGCGCGGCGGGGGGGGGGGGCGGGGGGGGGGGGGGGGGGGGGAGTAAGGAGAGAGGACAGACAGCAGCATCAGACCAGGTGATTCCTGGACCACTGGCACAGGCTCAGGTGGAAGGACAGGCTGCTGGGACCTCAGCAACACAACTGGGGGTGGGCTCGGGGGAGGCAGGGGGATAGAACCTGCCTGGCCCGGGGCTGGGAAAATGACTGGTCCAGCTCTGGTCCTGGATAGAGTTACATGTGCCTGGAAAGACCCAGGAAAGTGGGCACTGGCTCTGTCCTTTGGTAGAGGTGGATGGGGGCAGCAGGTAATACTGTGGTCAGGTGAAACCAAGGTCATGGTTTTGAAGAATGGGGCCAGTTCCCAGCAGGTTCCAGCTAAATAGAGAAGGAGGACAGACCCCAGTTTCCCTGGGGAGGCTGGGAAGAGCCTGATGAAGTGTCCGTTAAGAAGCAAGGCTAGCATGGCTGTAAGGACTCAGACGGCTCCTTTCCCTTGCCCTGAGTTTCCATTTCAACCACAGGCACCAACATTAAAAACCTGGCTGTCACCCTCAAATCTTCCCTCTCCCTCCCTCTCCAGCGCTTTGCATCTAACCAGGAGTTAGTTCTTTGTTAAGGACGAGAGAGTAAACCTTCTAGGCTTTGCAGCCCATAATGTCTCTGCAGCAACACTTCAACTCTGCCACCGTAGTGTGGACGTGTTTCATAAAGCTTTACAAATCCAGGCACAAGGCCAGATCCACTGACTATTGTTTTCCAACCGCTGATCTATCAAGTGGCTGAGGCCCGTCAATTTTACCTTCTAAAAATCTCTCGAATCCTCCCCGTTTTCCCCACTGGTCCAGACACAATCCTCTCTTGCCTGGACAGGGCCACAGCAGCTACCTTCCTGGAGGCTTTGATTCACTTCTGTCCCCTACATCTCTCCACCCAGAAGCCAGAGGGAGCATTGTAAGATGCAGTTCCGATCACCTCACCTTTCTGCTTAAGACTCTTCAGGGGCTCCCACTGCCTTCACAATGAGGTCTACACTCTGGACAGGCCAACCAGTCCCTTCAGAAATCAGTGCATATTCACCCCTCTAGCCTTCACACTCTGTAATCCAGCCGGTGTAAGTGCCTTCGGGGCATCAGGTGATCTCTCCAGCCTGGGTCTTTGCCCCTAGATCAGCTGGTGGGGACCCATAGGTCTCTCCATCACACTGTGCCCCCTTTCCCTCCTCACTCTGACTCACCCCACTTCACACAGCACCTCCTCTGGGCAGCCTTCCCTACGTCCTGAGTTGGTGTCCGGCGCCTCCTCTGGACCCTCTGTTGGCTTGTCTGCTACTGTGAGGGTCTGGAGGGGAGTTCTAGGCAAGCTCAGCAGTGCAGCCGTGCCTCACAGCAAGGCGCTAACCCGAATCCCGTGTTCAGAAAGTATCTGCTGACTCACTGGGTGTGTCAGTGAGTCAATCAACTAACTCTCTCAGGATGAGGGGAAGTCAGAGCATATCCAATGAGCCATCCTTCCCCAGGGACCTGAAGATATGATGGCCTGGCGTCCTAGTCAGCATGGCTTTACGCTCTCATGTGTGCTCTGGAACTTGTTTTCTGACCCAAGAGGTATCCTGGTCAGGAAAATAACCTGGCTTCCAGAGCTTTCTCTGCTTTATAAGATGGACCAAGGTTTGGAGAGACACAAAGGCATTAATATGTTTACATATTTTCCTGGGTAGGAGCATAAGTAAATTCAAAATCATCTTTTTCTCTGTACGGTTAATAATTTATTAATTCCTTCTCTATTCATTCAATCTACAAATGTTTCCTGTGCTCCCATGGGTTTCTGCCCCTGAACTGGCTGCTGTACCCACAGAGATGGCCAGTACTCGATTCTTCCCTTGCTGTCTGGTGGGGAAGACAGGTCCTTTTGATAGAGTGTGGTAAATGCTATGATAAATGGTCAGTCAGGGACTATACTAGAGATCAAAATGAGGGAGAATAAAACCGATAATAAAGTATACTAGAATGTTTGGATCACATAGTATTTTAGAAACAAGTAGACTTAAGAGTCTGAAGAAAAACAGGCTAGCACCAAGAAAGAGGACCAACATAGAGACACTTAAAAAATAAAGCTAGGGCTTCCCTGGTGGTGCAGTGGGTTGAGAGTCCGCCTGCCGATGCAGGGGACACGGGTTTGTGCCCCAGTCCGGGAAGATCCCACGTGCCGCGGAGCGGCTGGGTCCGTGGGCCGTGGCCGTTGAGCCTGTGCGTCCGGAGCCTATGCTCCTCAATGGGAGAGGCCACAACAGTGAGAGTCCCACATACCGCAAAAATAGATAAATAAATAAAGCTAGATAGGTCAGTTTAACACCAACAGTTGTTACAACAGAAAGAACATAAAGGAAACATCGAGCTCTTTGCAAAACTGAATCACAGAAGCACGATGTGGTTTGCAAGGAGATGAACTGGCTCTAAAGTGATTCTCTCTCCAGAAAGAGCCATGCCAGGTGCCCATCGAGGTCACCACCCAAGAGGAAGTGAATGAACAAGCCTAATGGGATGCAGGGAAGGAGGCAGCTTAGAGGGACCATCCGGGGTGGGGTGGTGCAGGTGCCCCAAGGGAGGGACAGAGGGGGCTCGGAGGGAGAGCCCAGCACACACACGCAGGTCTGAGGACATCGGAGGTAGTGCAAGCCTGTTGTTTCTTTCCTGACCTGGGCACCACCATGAAATGCTCTTCCAGATTTGTGATGTTTAACCCCCTCTTATCGGAACTGCTGCACAAAGGTGGGGGGCGGGCATTCCCCCGGCAGTGATGGTGGTTATACTGGGTGAACAGTGGCTGCCTGGACTGCTCTGTCTGGTGTGGCCACAAGAAGGACCAGAGCTGCCGGACTACGGACCAGAGAGGAAGGAGAGCAGCAGCACAGGACTCCACGAGTCTCAAATGAAAAAGGGTTTGGCCAGACGCAACCACTGACAGGCCCAGGGAGATGAGACCCGACCGAACACGAGAAAACCTGCAGAGCTTCACTGGGCTGTGTGTGTGTGTGCGTACACGTGTGTGGATTCCCAGCATGAGGCAGGACACTAGCAGGCTGGAAGGTAGAGCCCTTCCAACACTGAGGTCCCTGCACTCATGCAACCATCATGTCGAAACAGACCTGGAAGGTTATTCATGTCACGTCTCACTTGAGAGATGAGGAAACGGAAGCCCAGAGTGGAGGAAGTGGCTTACTGGAGAGTCTATGAGTTGAGATTGGAATCCATCCCTGGCCTTTCTGGAAACATAATAAGCAGGGACTCAGCTCTGCTTCCTTTGCTTCCAGGACACACCCACTCTGTTATTTCATCTGCACCTCAATCTCCAGTGCAGTACATACAGAGAGAATGAGCTACATGTTAGGAGTATACAATCGTAACTCAGAGCTCAGAGATGTTAGTTAGTACTTTTCTGAAGGTCTCAGAGCTAACCAGTGGTGGAGGTGTGATTTCAATTAAGCCCTGTTTGACTACAAAGCCGTCTATTCTATTTTCTCATGTCGTCTGATGGATGTCCAGGGGATATTTCAGATTTAACATGCCCCGAACTGAACTGCTCGTCTCTCCCAACAAACCCGTCTACACTCTTCCCCATGTCAGTCGGCAGCAATTCCATGCTCGCAGCAGCCTGGGCATAAACCTCCTCTCTTTCTCCCACTCCCACCACCAATCCACCAGCTAACCTGTTGGCTGATCTTCCAAATACACCCGAAATCCAATCATTTCCACTGGCTCTCTCCTTGCAGATGTCACATTTTCTCTCTCTTGGATTTGTAATGGACTTCTACAGTCTATTCTCAACTCCCTAGCCGGAGCAATGGTTTCTACACGTGAGCAAACCATCTTACTCTTCTGTTCAAAACCCTTCAACAGCTTCCCATTTTATATAGGGCAAAAGCCTAAATCCCGGGACTCCCATGGTGGTCCAGTGGTAAAGAATCCGCCTTTCAGTGCAGTGGACTTGGGTTCAATCCCTGGTCAGGGAGCTAAGCTCCCACATGTCGCGGGGCAACTACGCCCTCGCGCCGCAACTACTGAGCTCACGTACCTCAACCAGAGAGCCCACGTGCTCTGAAGCCTGTGCGCCACAGCTACAGAGCCCACACGCCCTGGAGCCCATGCACCACACTAGAGAGAAACCCGAGCAGACCACGTGCCATAAAGAAAAAAATATCCCACATGTCTCAACAAAGATCCCATGTGCTGCAACTAAGACCTGACACAGCAAAAAAAAAAACCCTAAAAACTAAATCCCAGGTCTTTGAGGCCTTGTGAGACCCGGTTTCCAGTTCTCTCCTGGCCTCCCCCTTACACACTCAGCTCCAGGCCTCCTTGCTGTTCTTTGAACACTGCAAGCACACTCCTGCCTCAGGGCCTTTGCACTGGCTACCCTAATGCAGTCTTTCCTCCTCCCTTCTCCCCCACCTTTCAAGATCCATTTGGCTAAATCTTTTTCACCTCCTTCAAGTCTGTCAGTATATCACCTCTTCAATGAGGCCAAGATTAGCCACTCTCTTTAAAACTAGAGATCACTTCTACCACAAGCATCCTCAATCTCCCTTACTCTGCTGCCTTTTTCCTTAAAGGACCTACCACCTTCTAGTACAGCATGACATTTACTCATTTATTATGCTCCCTCATATTTCTGTCTCCCTCATGAGACTCTAAGGACCATGAAGGCAGGGACTTGTCTGTTTTGTTTACAGATGTGTCCCAACCACCTAGAACAGTGGCTGACACCTACTAGGTGCTCCATCTGGCAACTGTAGAAGAAAAAGGCATAAAGTTGCAGGAGAGGATATATTCCTAAATCACACAGTCATATTTTATCACTACCCCTCCCCATAGCACAGGGAGATCAGCTCGGTGCTTTGTGACTACCTAGAAGGGTGGGATAGGGAGGGTGGGAGGAAGACGCAAGAGGGAGGAGATGCGGGGATGTATGTTTATGTATAGCTGATTCACTTTGTTATAAAGCAGAAACTAACACACCACTGTAAAGCAATTATACTCCAATAAAGATGTTAAAAAAATTTAATTTAAAAAATTAAAAAAAAATAGGAGGAGCATGTAACCTTTGGAAAGGAGTTTGCACAGAGGAGGAAATAAAACTTGAAATGAGAATAGGAAAGGGGCTCTTGGGAAGGGTAGATTGCATTGCCTTTAAATGGAAAAAGAAGTGACATCTAAAAGCAAAGATGCTTCAGACACTGCCGCTGTAGCTGGAAATAACACAGAGGTTGGGGTGGGGAACGGGTGCTGCTAGGTGTAGTAGAATTCTTACTGCTATCTGAGCTCCTGCCTGGAGTGTTATTGGGCAATTGACAGCCCAAATCAATAAACAATTTAAATTCTGCTCTAAAGGAATAACTGAAATGAATGCACAAGAATGCAGCGAAAGAACAAAGGGGCTGGGATCCTGGCTCTGATTCTCCCCAGTGAACCCAGCACTCTGGTTACTTGCTCAGAATGAAGTGGAGATCATAAGAGCAGTGGCTTTGCTGGGAGAGGGTCAGCTCAGCCCTCTCCCCCCAGTCCCCATAGGGCATCTGAATCTGGTCTGTTCTGCAGAGAGAAAAGAGGAGGGGGACCCCTGCCTTGGTCCTGTTTGCTGGCCCCTTTGCTGGGGTGTGGAGAGGTTCTTGCAGGTTTGGTGTGGAAGGCTGGTCCCAAAGGCAGAGCCTAGGGTGGACACGCTCAGGGTAGAAAAAAGAATGAAGACGCAGACACAGAGAATGGACTTGAGGACATGGGGAAGGGGAAGGGGAAGGTGGGACGAAGTGAGAGAGTGGCATGGACTTATATCTACTACCAAATGTAAAGTGGATAGCTGGTGGGAAGCAGCCGCATAGCACAGGGAGATCAGCTCGGTGCTTTGTGACCACCTAGAGGGGTGGGATAGGGAGGGTGGGAGAGAGATGCAGAGGGAGGGGATATGGGGATATATGTATTGGTATAGCTGATTCACTTTGTTATACAGCAGAAATTAACACACCATTGTAAAGCAATTACACTCCAATAAAGATGTTAAAAAAATAAAAAAGAATGAGCCTTAAACCCAGTGTCAGTCAGACGGAGGGAGCCCTGAGGCTAGAGACGGAATCACAGGCTGGACCACATTGTCCAAAGTTCATATGAGCAGAAATAGGATCAGAGCAGGTCAAAGAAATGACCAAAAGGATCCAACGTAGCTGGGCTGCCACCTATGGTTGTGCAATGCACAAAGCCACAGGTCAAGAGGGTGCGTGGGGCTGGAACTAAATGAGCTTGGGAGCCATGATCCCCCCATAGATTGGGTTAGTCCAGAGGGAGGGACAACATTTTTCAGTTTGTTCACCAAGAGGGGCTGCCTTTTAAAACTTTTCAGAGACCCGCAAAATGCTGCTAACTGTGGCTGTCTGTGATTGCCCGCGAATTAGTGGTTTGCCAGCAAAGTTAGGAATGATGGCTTGCTCAAAGACCTAGACATATGGACAGATGGTAAGTCTATGGAACATTCCAGGCATCATTTTCAGACGATGATTTTCAGATTCCAGAAATCATTTCCTGATTTGAGCTACACGTTTGACTCCCTACCTTCCAAAATTCATTCCAAAATGGTTCTCCCAATCATTCATTCATTTCATTCACCCAAGTATTCACAGGGTTACTATGAAGTGCTGGTCCTAGGCCAGGGCAAGAAACAGAGATGATGGACTTGGTTCTGCAGCCAGCTCTTCATGGACAAAGAACCCATCTCACTCATCTCTATAGCCCCAGGGCTTAGTACCATGCCCGGCGCATCCAGCTGTCCTTTCTTTACCTTGCCCTGGTACCTTTAAACATTTGGCAAGTTGACCACTGATGAGGCTATTTGCAACTTCCCCCAACAGGTCCACACAGATGATCCTGAGCCTGACCTTGGACAATGGAAACATTTTCCTAGAGACCTGGCAGTCTCTACAGATTCAGGAAGTGCTTTTAAAATCAAATACACACTTGGATTAGGGTCATGACAAAGGTCTCCTCAGAGGCATTCGAGCAATGGCCTGCTTACATCCTAAACTCCACAGTCCCTGATTAACTGTCAGTAGGCAGACTTTAAAGGGGCCACATTCAGGAGAATTCTGTCTAAATGGCCATATGCCAGGGGACCTGTGGTTCCCCGGCCACTACTGAAAGAGGCTGGTGACACAACAGGCTGAACATTGACCCTCCCCTGCCTGACAGCTTTTCAAAGAGTGTGTACCTGTGCACACAAACATACACACACACACCCCTTCATACACACACTGGCACACCCTGCATATCTTCCCTCATCTGTCAATTTTCTCTGAAAACACAATTTTATTAGTTGACAAATATTCCATTACATGAGTGTAAATATTTGTAAGATATAGTCAGCCATTTTTCTCAGTTGGCTATTTTGGTAATTTCCACATTGTCACAATTTTAAATAACACTAAAATGAGCCTGGCCCTTCGACTCCTTTCTCTCTTACTCTATATGGGAGCTGACTCTATTCCTGCCATTAAGAGGTGAGGTCTATTTCTCTTTGGCTGAATACAGACTGGCTTGATGACTACATGATCATTAGAACGCACTGGAAGTGACCCTGTACCGATTTCTATAAGAGACTGACAGCTTCCTTTTCCTGCCTTTGGGAACATTCTCCGGGAGCCCTAAGCTGTCGTCTAAGAAGTCAGACTAAAAAAAAAAAAAAACAAAAGAAGTCAGACTACCCAGAGACCACCATGCTGGACAGTTCATATGTAGGTGCTCTAGTTGACCAATCCAGCTGTGACCTCCAATCATCCCTGCCAAGGTGCCAATGCAAGTGAAAGCATCTTGAACCATCTTGGCACTGCAGACCCACTCATCCTCTAGCTAAACACCTGAGTGGCCTCTGTCAGTGCTACATGGAGCAGAAGAATACCTCAGCTGCGCTCTGCCTACATGCCTGACCCACAAAATCATGAGATGTTTTTAAAACAGTTATTGTTTTGTTTTTTTTTTTGCCCCGGATGCGCAGGCTCAGCGGCCATGGCTCACGGGCCCAACCGCTCCGCAGCATGTGGGATCTTCCCGGACCGGGGCACGAACCCGAGTCCCCTGCATTGGCAGGCAGACTCTCAACCACTGCGCCACCAGGGAAGCCCAACAGTTATTGTTTTAAGCATCAGTCAGTCTTCCAGATGCTCTCACAATCCTCGCAATGGCCCACAAATCTGTATGTGATCTTGTCCTCTGTTCCTCTCTGATCTAATCTTTGATACTCCTCTGGCCCATGCTCTGCCAGCTACACTGGCCTCCCTGTTCTTCCTTGGACGCACCAAACATGCTCCTTCTACCTCAGGACATTTGCACTCACTATTCCCTCTGTGAGAATCCCCTTCTTTCCCCCAGATGTGAGCATGGTGTGGTCCTTTGCTTCATAAAGGTCTTTGCACAAAGATCAATTAATCAGAGAGGTGTGCTCCAATACCCTATCTGAAATAGGGATTTCCCCCCCCATCTCAGCACCCTTGGGGAACTGGGAGACCCCTCTCCACCCCTTATCCTGCTTTAATGTTCTTCATAGTACTTTCACAATCTGACATAGATAGAGCTATAGCTATATTCAAACTGGCTCTTTACGCGTGTGTGTGTGTGTGTGTGTGTGTGTAACATGTTTATTGTCTGCCTGACCCAAACCTCCCCACAAAAAATGCACATACGACAGTATAAACTCCCTGAGAACAGGAACTTCCCCTGCTTTTATCATTGCTGTATCCGCAAGACTTAGAACAGTGCCCTGCGTGTAGTAGTGATCAATAAATATTTGTAAATGAATGAATCAATCAATGAAACGTGTTCTTGCAGAGAACTTTTTCTATGCATTTCTGATTATCCCTCAAGATAAATTCCTCTAAGTTAATTGTTGAGTTGCAGGAATCACACATTTAAGAATCTTTCAGCACGTATTGACAAAATTCCCTACAGACTGAACTGAACTGCGTTTTGTTTTTTGCTCGTATCGGGAAGGTGTAAGAATGCTAACTTCCTTGCATCACTACTGATATATGATAAAGTCACTCAAAAATATTTGCTATCTGGATACCTAAAAAGAAAAAGGTTAACTCTTTATTCACCTTTGCATTTCTTTGATTCTTTGTGAGCTGGGTCCCTTGCTCATATGCTTACTGGCCACTAGAATGTAAGTTCCTTGAGAGCACAGGGCTTCTTTCTGCTCACTGCTGTACCCCAGAATCCTGGAGAATCCAGTGTATAACAGGCACATGGTAAATATGTGTTGAAAGAATGAATTAACATGAACGTCTTCTTTATGACTGGCCTATTGAGTCTTTGTTTTATATTTCCTTTGAGAAGTCTATCTCTTTTCTCTTTCTGACTTGAAATAACTAAACATACAGAATATTTATACTTTTTCTATTATTATCTAAGTTGAATTTTAAGCTGTCATTTGCATTCTATTTTGTGTATGCTATTTCTTGACATTCAGAAATTCTAAAATTTTGTGTACTCACATCTAATGTTTTTAGTTCCTCTATTTGTTATCATGTTTAGAAACAGTCATAATAGTTAACTCTTATTTGGTACTTATCACATGCCAGGCACTTTTCTAGAGACTTTACATATATTACTCATTTAATCTCCACAGCAATCCTAGGAGACAGACACTACTACTATCTCATTATACAGATGAAGAACCCCAGGCGGGGCACTATGAAATAAATAATTTCCTATATGATTATATATACATTTATCTAGACATTGTAAAAATTGCAATTGCAAATTAGAATTTTGCAACTGTAAATTACAACTGCAAATTGTGATTACATTGTAAAAATGATTCGTTTTAATATTTGTGATTACTGTTTAATAATGGTAATCCATGGAGCTTTTCTTTGAGGTGAGGATACAATTATTTTTCCCCAAATAGTTGCCAAGCCCTCCAACATATCAACAGTTTACTGAATAATTTATGCCTCTGCCACTAAATTAAAATTCTACTTTTAATATATCTGTAACGTACTGCAATACACACACACAATACACGGTACATACACAAACATAGTGTTTGCTGATACTCAGCTCAATGGCACTGTCAATCTTGAAGTTGTTGAATAATTTTGTGGTGTGTACGGTGAAGCAAATTTATAATATAAAGAAGACACAGAAAAGGATTACCAGAGATTTCTTACAAATCCTGACTAAATACGTTCTTCATGAAATATGTATCTGTCAAATAAAAACATAAGTGCCCCTAAAGTGAATTATAAACGCACAATAATTTTTGGAAACAGTCTGCTTTCAGAACTTTGGCAGCTATAGCAACATGCAGGAATCTCTTCTACCCCAGAGGAAATACCTACAGCGTATGGAGGTTTAGCTTTATCACTTTTTACTGCTTTTGGTTTCTTGCAAAATCGTTTTGAGTTCAGTTCAAGCTAATAAGCAAGCAGTTTATGGTCAGGCTCACGGAGCACGTTTCTATCCTGCTGTGGGGAAGAGACTACAAGGAAATGGCTTCTAGTGGGTCAGGACTCACCTGACTCTAAAGGTGGGGCTCCTCCACTTGACTCTTCCTCCCTGAGTCCCCACCATACTCAGACAAGGATGTGGACCTCAAGATGTGGGTGGCAGGAAGAAGAACCACAGACCCCCAGTCTGAGGAGAAGTACCAGTTCTAGCTTCTTTGTCTAGAAGCTACCCAAGACCCCATAGCTTGGTCCCTGGACTGAGCTCTGCTCCTTGCTAAGACGACCCTCCTTGACAAACTCTAGGTAATGATAACCTCTTTATTTTTAGTATCTCCTACATCCTTTAACATTCATGTTTATATTTTTATTTCCACGTTTGCTTACACAAAAAACAGCATACTATACATCCTGTCCCCAGCTTGCTTTTCTCCTAATGATTTATTTGAAAATTGTTCTTCATTTATTCCTACAGCTGAATAACATTTCACTGGATGGCTATACCATCATTCGTATAACGTGTGCCAGAGGTGACTCCTTGTGGCCCACTGCCTGGCACCTGACTTGTTCTAACAAACAGAACCTTCCAGGCTCCTGCTGGTGGTGCCCTCACTCCGTTCAGTGCTCAGGAGCGAGTGGCACGCCAAATCCTGGGCTCCCCGAATGCTCTGACCCACCGCACGGTCTAGCCACACTGGCTGAGTCCCTGTAAGCTCTGCTTCCCTTCCTGCCCTCCGCCTCACCATGACAGCCATGCCACATGGCTGTTGGCATCAATTTCATAGATCCTGGTCCCATCCAGGGTGGGTGTTCTGTTCCTAACATCCCCCAGGGAAGTTACCACTGCTACTAAAACCATCACCCTCACTGTAGCTGTGCCTCCAAACAAGCATTTGCATTGTTCCTCAGGTGGCCCTGGTCGCTTGTTCCCACGACAAGGGAGAGGAAGAACACCGTCCTGGCATTTCCAAAGGCACTGGCAAGCATGCAGCTTGGCCGACAGGATCACCCTTCAAGGTGTGAACCCTTGTGAGTTTGCTGCACCCACCACCCTGCCCCCTGGACCGAAAGTGAGCTTAGACCTTGACTCACAGCAGATCCCTGACCTCAACCTCAGATCAAACTTTCACCCGACTGCGGACTGAGTTCTGACTCTGGACACAGACTCAACTCTGACCCCTGCACAGACTGGACCCAGATCCCAGGCTCACACAGAGTCATGACTCAGCCCCAAGCCCTAGACTTATCCTGAACACTGATCCCGGGTCCAGACTCAGCCCTTGGCCTGGTCGTGACCGAGCCCAGCCAGCTCTCTTCAAATAGCGTCACAAAGGAGGCTTGAGACTCATGTGCACAAGGCTGTGTGTGAGCCCTGCCTCAGCTCTGGACAGCGTTCATGCCCCACGAACATTAAAATCACGCCTCTAGTTACTGCCTTGCCACGGGGAAGGGGCCTCAGTCTTACAGACTTCATTGCAAATTCTGCCTCTGTCTAGATGGGGGACTCTGGTTGAATTCGTTCTTTTACTTGGAGGAATCCATCTGTAAAATGGGGGCAAAACACCTTCTGGCAAGATGGCTGCAAGGATTAAATTACATGGGCCACGTAGAGTACCTGACACGTGGTAGATACTAAATAAAAATTCACCTCTTTGCCCTGGTAGGCATCTCATCAGCTGCAGGTGAATTTCTGGTGTAGCCCCTCCAGGCTGTGCTGTGCAATGTGGGCATGGTCACCAGCCACTTGGGGCTATTGAACACTAAGTGTGGCCAGTCCAAATCGAGATGTGCTGTAAGCAACATACCACATGTCAAAGACGAAAGACCTAGTATGAAAAAAAGAATGTAAACTTTATCAATCATTAAAATTATTGATTACACATTGAAGTGATAATAGTTTATATATATTAGGTTAAATAAAATATATTACTAAAACTAGGGACTTCAAAAAAAGAAAAAAAAAAGAAAAAAAAAACTAGGGACTTCACTGGTGGCGCAGTGGTTAAGAATCCACCTGCCAACACATGCAACACAGGTTCGAGCCCTGGCCCGGGAAGATCCCACGTGCCGCGGAGCAACTAAGCCCGTGCACCACAACTACTGAACCTGTGCTCTAGAGCCCACGAGCCACAACTACTGAGTCTACGAGCCACAACTACTGAAGCCCGCACACCTAGAGCCCATGCTCTGCAACAAGAGAAGCCACTGCAATGAGAAGCCCGCGCACCGCAACGAAGAGGAGCCCCCGCTTGCCTCAATTAGAGAAAGCTCGTGCACAGCAACGAAGACCCAATGCAGCCGTAAATAAATAAATAAATTTATTTAAAAAAACAAAAACAAAAAACTACTGTCCCCTAGTTTCCTTTCTCTTAATGTGGCTACTAGAAAATTTTAAATTGCATATATGGTTTACAGGTCTAGAGGTCTAGGGACAGCAGGTTATGAGTGATAATGACAATGAAAACAGCTGTAACAGCAACAGTGAAAATAATAGCTAACATTTACTAAGTGCTTATTATGTGTCAGACACTTACTTAAATCCTCACAACAACATCTAGATATAGGTACTCCTATTGTCCCTATTACTGAGATGGAACAGCTAAGGCACCAAGAAGTGAAGCGACACGCTCCAGGCTGTAGCCCTAGCAAGTGGCAGGACTAGAATTTGAGTCCAGAAGACCTGGATCCAGAATCTACATTCTCAGATAACTGACACTTTCGCTAAACGTGGTCTCAGCCTAATGCAGGCTGTCTTCCTCCAAACGGGTCACCTTCCAGGGCAGAAGCTTGTACTGGACAGTTAAATGCTGTTATTGAAACACAAGCAGCAGCGATGCCCACCACCCCCTCCCCGCCATACCAGGCATCTCACATTCCTTCAGACTGGTCAGGACCCAGCGGGCTCCACACTGCGGGCGGGGAGCTCTCTCATTTAATCACTTGCATCTCTCATGCGTTGCCCAGGTCATCTTCACCCGGCAGAATCAAAGGGGACAGTCCTCAAACCCATTCAGCTTCCTCCATGAGTGAAAGTCGCCTCTGAGAGCAAAGATGATACACTCGACTGTTCAAAATGCGAGTTCTTCACTTTGTGTGCCAGTCATAAACACAGCAGCATCCATGTGAGCAGAAACCCCACATTTCGGCAGAAACACTTAATGTGTCATTTCTCCTACACCCATCTTCTTCAAAGCACTTCGGAAAGTAGAGAAGGGAAAACAAGCCCTAATAACCTGGTACTCTGAATGAGAGAGAGGAAGTTTATGATCAAGAACTCAAAATGCTTTACCAACATGACTGCACACATCCTCGAGCAGCTCCTACGACTGCTCCCTAGACGGGAAACCTTTCCCAGGAGCCCAGCAACTTGGCTGCACAGGGAACACGTTCACCCCAGGCACCTTTCCTGGTCAGTCAGAAGTCCTGGTTCAAGTCTGGGCCCAGAATGGAACCATCCCAGTGATCCTGAATGATGCATTTACAAATATTTGACAAGTATCTCTTGAGCACTGAGGCAGATTGCATTTTCCAAAGATGGCCATTACCATGCCACTTATCCCACATATTCTACAAGATGCCCTTGCCACTCCTTGTCAATAGTTCGCGTTTATGTCCCCTTCTCTTGAAACTGGGTGGACTTCAGGGACTGGCTCAATCAATAAAGTACGGCGGATGTGCTTTGATGTGACTTCTGAGACTAAGTCATGGAAGGCTATACAGCTTCCGCCAGGCTCTCTTGCTCTTGGAGTCTGGCCACCATGCTGTGAGGAAGCCCAAGCCATTGTGAAGAGGCTGTAGACAGGTGTTCCAGTCAACAGCCCCAGCGGAGGCCCCCAGGGGGCAGCCAGCATGAACTACCAGACTTGTGAGTGAGGTAGTCTTAGACATGGCTCCAGCTCCAGCCACTGTCTGGAGCAATCACGTGAGGCACCCCAGAAGTGGAAGAAACTCAAAAATGGAGCCACCTAGCTGAGCCCAGTCACAGCTCATCAAAACAATGAGAAATAGTAGAAAATAAAACACCGTTGTCTTATGCCCTTAAGTTTCAGGTGGTTTATTAGGCAGCAATAGGGAACTGGAGCAAGTACTTAACGATGTGCCAGGCACTCTGCTCTCTGCTAAAAAAATTCAGCAGTGAAGTTGACTCTGTGCTGTCCTCAAGGAGGGAACAGACCAAGGCGGAGACAGAAAAGTTGCCAATCACAAGCCTATACTATATGAGAAGGTGAAGAGGAGCACGTGGGGGTCTCTGGGAACAAACCAGAGTTGAGGAAGCTAACAAAGCCTGAGGACATCAGGGAAGCCTCCCTGGAGGAGAGGATTTTTAAACTGAGTCTTGAGAATGAATCAGTGTCAATTAGATGAAGGAGACAGAGTTTTAATGCATTCTAAAGAGTTTAAGGGAAATAGACCAGCAAGACTAGATAGGGAAAAAACTATGAGAAAGCCTTCTCACCTTTAAAAATCCATTATAGAACCTCAAAATTTATACCTTAATAATTAAAACCTCAATAACTGATTGTCATACCAGCAGACTAACTGACCAATGGAAGATCAGAAAGTCCAGAAAGAGACCCAAATGCCACAGGGATTTTGTATTTGTTAAAAAAATGACATTCCAAAGATGAGCTTTTCTAGTGTGCATCATATTGCACACTATACACAAGATCGAATCAATCAGAATTGGAATGCAAAAAATCAATCCACTGAAATCCTGGAAGAAAATACATGTGCATTCCTTTAAAACCTCGGGGTACCTAAAGAATTTCTATTTTTGTACTCAAAATCCAGAAACACTAAGAGAAAGATAAATCCAACTACATAAGAAAAAATTATGTAATTCCAAAAGGGCGAGAGAGAGAAACAAAGACACAGAGAGTGAGCAAGTGTGAATATTAAGCTAAGTCTAAAGCTTAAGTTTAAAGACTTCCACTAAGCTGGAAAGTGGGTATAATGTCAACCTGAAAACTGCAGCTTCCCCTGAGCAATCCTAAGATACCTGCAGCTTCCTATACCCAGCTCAGGGCCTGACACAGAGCAGGTGTTTAGTAGGACATATTGGATGCTGCAGTTTATGGAAGTCTAGATAAAGATGTAAGTTCTGGTTCAGTCCTGACTAGTTCTATGACCTATGACGTAAACTAATAGGTGTGTGTGTGTTCCACGTGCTGGGGAAGCAGGGCAGTCCACTGCTTCCCCACTGCCCTACCACCTCATCCTGGAAAAACCCCATCACTGTTTTCAAGGTAATGGGTTGATGCTACTGTCATCGAGATTGCTAAGCAAAGCCCGTGAAGCAGCATTCAGGCAAGCCCAAGAATCAGGAAAAACAGCAGAAAGGTCGCATTGTTTCATGGTTTATATCTTGTGCCACTAACCCTAGTCTCACTTCCCTAAAATTTAGAACCTGGCTACAACTGGCTGAACCATGATTTCCTCATCTGTAAAACGGGGACAATGACAACTACTTCAGAGAACATTTGAGAGCTTACATGGGAGAAATGCATACAGAAAGCCACGCCCAGCAGCACGCAGGACACAACACAAGCTGCGTGTGTGGTCTCGGCAGCCGCCACGATTGTCATCTGGTTACTTTGCCGGTAACATCATGACAAACGTGCAGGCCAGTAAGCAATCTCCACTTGCACATCTCTGCCCAGAGAAGAGCCCGTTTCTTCCCATTCTTTGTTTCCTGCCTTGAAGCCACGTTGCGTAGGTGAAAAGAACGTGTCACCAGAGACGCGTGGGAACACAGTGCACGTGGACCCTGGGGCGCTCTGGGCTGCTCCGTCACAGCTGGATTTCAGGCTGAAAGACAAGGAGCCACTGAAGTCCTGGGCTTTCAGGTCTCACTCCTCCCTTAATCCAGCAAAGCTGGGGAGGCATTACGTGGATCAGGCGTTTTTAGAACAAGGTGGAGAAAGAAACACGCGGGGGTGAGTCACGCTCAGAAGACATAACGCTGCCCACTCTGAAGGTGCCGTCCGGCCCCCTGCAGCTTGCCCTTTGCGGGGACCTAACAAAGCTCGCATGTGGGGTGCCTGCCAGTCATCTCTGGCTCCTGGTTCCATCATGCGGCCTCCAAGGACTCTGCCTAACCAAGCCTTCAGTCCCTGCCACTTTAAATGAAGCATCTGAAAGGTAGCTTCTGGAAGTTTTCTATGTCTTTGGGAATGAAAATGACACTGAGGAAGACCTCAGATGTTTCTCCCATTTCCAGTGTAAAGAAATGGTTGGTGAATTTCCCGCGTGTGAAAAATTCAGCCACTGGAATAGTATGAGGTCAACTAGGCCATTGATGGATCAAAGCAAAGAGCTGGGGAGTCTTCAGTTAAGTAACAGGGCAGTGAATGCATGGAAAGACGGGGGCAAAAACTGAACCGCAGCATCTAATTCACGAACCTTTGTGTGACTCGGGTCTCAGTGAAGGCATTGGCGTGATCATGTAATCTCAGAATCACTGGAGGAGATCCTAAAAAGGTTCCTACCTGGTCACTACTGAAGGCTGAAATCCCCTGCATACCTCCCTCACCTAGTGGCCACCAGGCTCTGACAGCCGCCAGGCCTGAAACTCTACTCAAAGTATCAGGAAGGGAGGTTGTGTTCATCATTCAGACATCAACTTCTGTGTCACCTCCCAATCCACCTTCCAGGTCACTGTCTAATACGTTATCCTACTCTGTCTTCTTAATAGTTACATTAGGTGCTGTAATCCACACTGGGGTTACACAAGTGTGATGTCATGTAGCTTGCTTATTGCCACGTAGGCAGAGCTGGAGAGCTTGTTTAATCTGTGAAAACTGGGCTTGGAGGAAGGTGAGAACTTTGCTACTTCCACATTTGTTGACAACCTTAAACTCTCATAGAGGAGTGGAAAGTTGCTGCTTAGAATCCCATGAAGTTGACAATGACAACAGAGATGCAACTACAAAGATGGCAACTCTACTCCTCATAATGGTAGCACTGATTGCATGAAGGACTCAGTAACCTCCTCAGCAGTAAGAAGAAGGGAGACATTTTAAGCTACCTTAAGGTCGCTTCCTAACCTATGGGGAAAGATAAGCCAATATCGCTTTGACTTTTTCACCGTCTTGGGAGGAGATGAATTGAGTCTTATAAATGTGTTTTCATCTCACTGGCTGGCAGGTCTACGGCTCAGGGAGAGACTGAAGCTGAAGACATGGATTTAGGAGTTATCTGTACAGTCAATCGGTCGAGGTCTTGGAAATTAAGGAAATGGCCATAACAGAGAGGCAGGAGGTGAATGGAGCAGGGGAGGAGCCCCAGAGAACAAGCCAAAGTAGAAACAGTCAAAGCAGTCAAAGCAGGAGGACTGGGAGACCAACGTTAAGGGAGGGGAGTGAGAGACATGAGGTAGCTCCTGCCAAGGGGGATTAAGAATGAGGAGGGGTCTTCCCTGGTGGCGCAGTGGTTGAGAGTCTGCCTGCCGATGCAGGGGACGCGGGTTCGTGCCCTGGTCCGGGAGGATCCCACATGCCGTGGAGCGGCTGGGCCCGTGAGCCATGGCCGCTGAGCCTGCGCGTCCGGAGCCTGTGCTCCGCAACGGGAGAGGCCACAACAGTGAGAGGCCGGCGTACCGCAAAAAAATAAAATAAATTAAAAAAAAAAAAGAATGAGGAGGATGAGAACCCTCTTGGGATTCCTGACTGGAGACACTGCCTACCTGTAAATCCCATTTGCCTCTGCCAATTTAGATCCTGTGCCACGGAGACCATTTCTGAGAAACAGACTCAAGACACAAAAAAGCATTTCTTTCTGTAAAATTGGTTCGTGGAAACAGAACACGGGCATTGGTTTCTTTTACGGGGGACAATTTAGGGCCAATATTTATTCTTTGTAATGTCTGTTTTCTATTTCTTGGGTCAGGAAAACATGCTGCCAACATCAACAAACATTTAAAAATAATAATAAAAAATAAGGGACTTCCCTGGTGGCACAGTGGTTAAGAATCTGCCTGCCAATGCAGGGGACACGGGTTCGAGCCCTGGTCCGGGAAGATCCCACATGCCGCGGAGCAACTAAGCCCGTGCGCCACAACTACTGAGCCTGACTCTAGAGCCCGTAAGCCACAACTGAGCCCACGTGCCACAACTACCGAAGCCCGCACACCTAGAGCCCATGCTCCGCAACAAGTGAAGCCACTGCAACGAGAAGCCTGTGCACTGGAACGAAGAGTAGCCCCCGCTCGACGCAACTAGAGAAAAGCCAGCTTGCAGCAACGAAGACCCAACGCAGCCAAAAATAAATACATAAATTTAGTTTAAAAAACAATAAAAGCCTTATTCTACCTGGAGTCAATCTTTAAAAAAATTCTTAATGTCTATATGTAGTATACATATGCCTATATGTACACACAGAGAAATCAGATTACGCTTGAGAGATGCAGACTGCATGTAAAGCTAATTTATTTCAGTTTTACCTTTCTCCAGACTGCTTTAAAAGAGCACTGTCCCAGGAGCTGAGAATTCAAATCATCTGTTCCGACTCTCACGTATAGAATGTCCAGCTCAAGCTAAGACACATCAAACATTTATCCACCTCCAGAATTTCAAAACTCCAGCCTCCTCCCTTCTCCTATTCCTGACATCATCTGGCTGACACTGTGCTCCAATTTGGGCAAAGGGAATGAATCATCAGAATCAAAGCTGATGTCAGTACCTTTGTGTACTGGGACAAGATATGGAAACCTTGCCAAACAGGAGTGAAGGTTGATGAATGTTAGACTTGGAGTTCGAGAGAAAAGAGATTGTGCTGTACTTCACACATGGATATGCTTTTTAATCTCTCCTGTTCAGATCTGGGATGAGCAGTGTTGCTTGTGGCCAGAACTATGGGGGTGAACTTAGAGGGTTGAGTCCTCACTCCCACCCCATCCCCAAGCAGTACTTGGAAGAGACCACAGGGAAAGAGGAAAGGTTTCAGGGAGGCAGGCTATTCACAGAGCCGGTTGCAGTGCTCAGGAGATACGGCACACATCTCTAACTTGGACATATCATTAATTCACACCATCCTTCTTTTTCCTACTCGACCTGGGTTTCTGAACCTCAGCCCTATTGACATTTGGGGCCAGATAATTCTTTGTGTAGAGGACTTCCCTAAATGACCTATAGAGGACATGTAGAAGTATCCCTACAATGCCAGTAGCACTCTCCCAGTTGTAACAACCCAAAATGTCTCTAGATATTGTCAAATATCCTCTGGGTAGGGGCAAAATGAGCCCTGGTTGAGAACCACTGTGCTAAACGAACCAAGGGAGCAAATGAGGTTTTGAATAACTCACGCCTGAACTCAGTTAGTGCCAGAAAGCTTTCAGAATCTGTTTTGTTACCCTGGTGTCTCCCCCTACTCCCACCAGTGGAAGAGCCCAAGCATGTTTCAACTCTCTAGCCAAAAGATCTTAATTTCTGCCATTGCAGACTGTGGGCAGCATTTCCTCATTTCAGATGGTTTGAAGGATCTCCTAGAGTCTAGAACTAGAACAGGCTACCTTCTCTGCCCTTGCCAACAATTTTCATGTGATGTCTAACATCTCACTGGATCGCTGCAAGGCTGAACACTTTTCCTCTCACCCACCCCCACCCCTGACTGAAGACAAGGCTGCCCTGCGTGTTTAAGGAGAAATCTATCCAGTGCCAGGCATGCCCACTGGATCCTTGTTTGAGCAAACACCCCTGCCCATCTGCTCAGCTTCAAAACCACAGGTCTGTCTGTGCAGAGGGATTCAAGGAAAACACAGCAAAGAGTGTGGCCTCCATGACTTAGTAGGTAGGGAGGAAGAGCCTCCAGGACTGATTTCTTTATCCACCCAGTGGAAATAAAGGCAGAGCTGTGATCACAGGAGGTACATGATGCCTCACCTCAGGGGATCTGCGAGGCCCAAAGCCTCTCATGGTACAGCTCCACGAAGGAGAAACTTCCTTAGTGAACTTAGCACCTACTGATGCAGGCAGGACTACACACCACTTACTTCACCTCTAAGTCTCTACTTCTCATCCAGTAAAAAGTCAGCTCTACTCTATGACATAAATCACAGCAATTTATGTGATTTATGTCCCACCTCCTAGAGAAATGGAAATAAAAACAAAAATAAACAAATGGGACCTAATGAAACGTAAAAGCTTTTGCACAGCAAAGGAAACCATAAACAAGATGAAAAGACAACACTCAGAATGGGAGAAAATATTTGCAAGTGAAGCAACTGACAAAGGATTAATCTCCAAAATTTACAAGCAGCTCATGCAGCTCAATATCAAAAAAACAAACAACCCAATCCAAAAATGGGCAGAAGACCTAAATAGACATTTCTCCAAAGAAGATATACAGATTGCCAACAAACACATGAAAGGATGCTCAACATCACTAATCATTAGAGAAATGCAAATCAAAACCACAGTGAGGTATCACCTCACGCCAGTCAGAATGGCCATCATCAAAAAATCTACAAACAGGGCTTCCCTGTGGCGCAGTGGTTGAGAGTCCGCCTGCCGATGCAGGGGACGCGGGTTCGTGCCCTGGTCCTGGAAGACCCCACATGCGGTGGAGTGGCTGGGCCCGTGAGCCAGGGCCACTGAGCCTGCGTGTCTGGAGCCTGTGCTCCGCAACGGGAGAGGCCACAACAGTGAGAGGCCTGCGTACCTCAAAAAAAAAAAAAAAAATCTACAAACAATAAATGCTGGAGAGGGTGTGGAGAAAAGGGAACCCTCTTGCACTGTTGGTGGGAATGTAAATTGATACAGGCACTATGGAGAACAGTATGGAGGTTCCTTAAAATACTAAAAATAGAACTACCATACGACCCAGCAAGCCCACTACTGTGCATATACCCTGAGAAAACCATAATTCAAAAAGAGTCATGTACGAAAATGCTCATTGCAGCTCTATTTACAATAGCCAGGACATGGAAGCAACCTAGGTGTCCATCAAGAGATGAATGGATAAAGAAGATGTGGCACATATATACAATGGAATATTACTCACCCATAAAAAGAAATGAAATTGAGTTATTTGTAGTGAGGTGGATGGACCTAGAGTCTGTCATACAGAGTGAAATAAGTCAGAAAGAAAAACAAATACCATATGCTACCACATATATATAGAATCTAAAAAAAGAAATGGTTCTGAAGAACCTAGGGGCAGGACAGGAATAAAGACTCAGAGGTAGACAATGGACTTGAGGACACGGGGAGGGGTAAGGGTAAGCTGGGACAAAGTGAGGGAGTAGTATGGACATATATACACTACCAAATGTAAAACAGATAGCTAGTGGGAAGCAGGCACATAGCACAGGGAGATCGGCTCAGTGCTTTGTGACCACCTAGAGGAGTGGGATAGGGAGGGTGGGAGGGAGATGCAAGAGGGAGGAGATATAGGGATATATGTATATGTATAGCTGATTCACTTTGTTATAAAGCAGAAACTAACACACCATTGTAAAGCAATTATACTCCAATAAAGATGTTAAAAAAAAGAAGTCAGTTCTGAGAATAACAAACTTTGCTGATTTTACTTCTAAAATGCCTCTGGGCTCAGAATCTTCTTTTCCATCCCTACCATACCTGATATAGCTCAAGCTTCAGCTTCATTAGCTCACCTGGACTAATGTAATTGCCTCTTCACTGCTGTCTTAGCATCAATCAACCTTCCATACAGAGGGGCCTTTCTAAAACCCAACAGAATGAGAAAACATCCACATCCCTCCTCACCAAACACCATAAACAGCGTTTGAAATAAAAGAGAAGCTGTCAAACTGGGGAAACAAAAAGCACATACTTGCAACATTTGTAACAGATAAAACAATATGTAAATTTCTGCCTACTGTCCTCCACATATGTAAAGAGCTCTCACAAACCAATAAGCAAAATTCAAAAACAGGCGAAGGATATAATTAGGTAATATACTAAAAATGAGTTTTAAAATGGAAAATAAGAATATGGAAAATGTGCAAATTTACTTGTAATTGAGGGCCACAAATTAAACAAGTATTTTTTTAACCTTTTAGATTGGCACAGATTTACAAGTTTGGCAACACTCAGTGTTGGCAAAAACTCATGGAAATGGGAGTTACTATACTGGTTGGGAAAATGAATTGGTGTATAATTTATCTGAAGCAGTTTTCCTATATTATTGATATATTAGTTTTCTATTCCTATATAACAAAATCATCAAAACTGTAGTGGCTTAAAACCACACACATTTATTATCTCACAGTTTCAGTGGGTCAGGAGTGTAGGCATGACTTAGCTGGGTTCTCTGCTTAGTGTCTCACAAGGCTGCCAGTGGTGTCAACCAGGGCTGGAATCTCATCTGAGGCTTGGGGTCCCCTTCCAAGCTCATGTAATTACTGGCAGAATTCATTTCCTTGCAGCTGTAGACTCAACTGTGGTTTGCTTCTTCAAGGCCAGCAGGAGAGATCCTCTGACTTCTAGACCCTCCTTCTGTTAAAGAGCTCACCTGATTAGGTCAGGCACACTCAAGGTAATCTCCTTTTGGATTAACTTAAAGTTAATAAATTAGGGATGTTAATTATATCTGCAAAATCCCCTCACTTTTGCCATCTAATGCAACATAATCACAGAAGTGACACCCCATCACCTTTGCCACAGTCTGCTGGTTAGAAACAATCAGAAGTCCTGCCTACACTCATGCGGAGATAATTATACAAAGACAGGTCAGCAGAGATCATCTGATAATTCTGCCAACCACATATATGGACCCAAATGTAAAATGTTCACAATTTCTGTCATAGCAATTTCACTTCTAGGACTTTATCCCAAGGAAATAAATGGGCTACATATACTCACACAAGCTTTTTCATCATTTTTCTGTCTGAAGACATGAAAATACAGAAGCAAGCTATATGTCCGTAAATATGAGATTAGTTATATGATTTATGATATATCTATATGGGATATCATCTATCATATAGAGAACACAAGTGATCAAATATATTTAAATAAAAAAGAGAGCTATAACGTATTAAGAGGAAAAGGTAGGCTAAAGATCAAGTCTGTCTACACCTATAGGTATATTTATACCTAACTGTGTACATGAACATAAAATTCTGAAAGAACATACACACAGGTGTGGCTAGAAGGTATCTCCAGGTATGGAAGTAGTAGGTGATCTTTGTTTTACATGTGGTTTTCATGTCATAAAATTGTTTGAGATAGCTATGTATTCCTCATATAACAAAAAAGAACAATAGAGCTTTTTTTATTTTTTTAATTAATTAATTAACTTATTCACTTATTTTTGGCTGAGTTGGTTCTTTGTTGCTGCGTGCGGACTTTCCCTAGTTGCGGTGAGCAGGGTCTACTCTACATTGCGGTGCGCAGGCTTCTCATTTCGGTGGCTTCTCTTGTTGTGGAGCGTGGGCTCTGGGCGCGCGGGCTTCAGTAGTTGTGGCTCGCGGGCTCTAGAGTGCAGGCTCAGTAGCTGTGGTGCACGGGCTTAGTTGCTCCGCAGCATGTGGGATCTTCCCGGACCAGGGCTCGAACCTGTATCCCCTCCATTGGCAGGTGGATTTTTAACCACTGCACCACCAGGGAAGCCCTATAGCTGTTTTTTAAATGCTATGGTATCTGTTAGTAAAAAGAGCTGCGTACAAAACAGTATGCCCAAGGGTATTTCAAGTTCTGTAAAATATAAATGTGAAGAAGAAAACTTGTTAGGAAAGACACAACATTTTAATAGTAGCTAGAGATTGAGATGAGGGACGTCTTCAGCTTCTATTTCAGCTCTGCTTTTCTACATTTTCAATATAACACAAACATTATTTTCATAGTTTTTTTTCAAATCAATCCCTGGTATTTCAAAAAATCCCTGGTATTTTTTTTTAATGTAGGAAAGAAACTGCAGGCAGAGAGAAGAGTAAGTCTAAAGGCCCTCTCACATCTGCTCTGGTCCCAAGCCCCTCAACACAGAACACAGAATTCCTTCAGTGGTTTGACCCTGTCTCCCTCATCAGGCGGAATGCACTGATGGCTCTGTCCTGTCTCATTCATCTCTCTACCTCCGGTGCTCATCGCAGGGCCTGCCACACAGAGGGTACTCCAGGGTTGCCAAATCAATGAAGGAAGAAGATACTGGCAGGCCATGGGGGCCATCCAAGCTTATAAAGTGAAGCCAGGTGTTACAGCAATCATTTTACTAGCAGTGGTGGAGGACGGATTCTCGGGAGCAAACAGGAAGCAGGGAGACCAGGCTGCCCAGTTTGTAAGGTGTGGGGCACTCAGGACCTAGCACTAGGGCAACAGCAAGGCACATACACAGGAAGTAGAATGGGCAGATCTGGGGGAAGATGAGGTTGAGGCTTCAGGGAAGGGAAGCATTGAAGGCAACTCCCAAGGTCTGACTTAGACAACTGGGTGGTAATATTTGCCTGAATAAGGGGCTAACCTTTTTTAGAGAGAAGAGATGACAAACCCAAGTTTGGACATACTAGGTTTGGAGTCCATGAGTGACAGCCAGGTGGAGCCACCAGGGGCCTCTTTCATCACCCTCCTGGCTGTCGCATACACACGGCTGATTCTGCAAACCACAGGAGCTTAATAGATGCATGACTTATGAGTAAAATCCATCCACCCCTCCTCAGGGATAAAATGCCGCTTTGCCTTAAGGTTCCACTACTTCTTGCAGCCTGGAGTGAGGATGGTACCATGGTGCTCATAGCATCTCGGGCACTGCATAAGCTGGATAACGTCCTGTCCAACTGAGACCTTGCTATTGTGCTCCCTGGGAAGGCACTCATCTGCCTGGCTCCCCTCTGCAGTAGGCACGTTCTCCATCATCCACCTTCCTGGGATAATGTGTGCTGCCCACATCGCCAGCCTGAAAACCCTTCATGCAGAATTGGCTGCACATTTCACAAAGCTGTAGGTGACTTCTAAGACTACAGTGAGGAGGGACTTCCCTGCTGGTCCAGTGGGTAAGACTCCACACTCCCAATGCTGGGGCCCGGGTTCAATCCCTGGTCAGGGAACTAGATCCCGCATGCGTGCCGCAACTAAGAAGTCCACAGGCCACAACTAAGAAGTTCGCATGCCACAACTAAAGATCCTGCATGCCGCAACTAAGACCCATCACGGTCAAAATAAATAAATTAATATTAAAAACATAAATATTTTTTTAAAAAGACTACAATGAGAAGACTGACTCTGAGTAAATTACATCTGTAATTAACGGACCTTAATCAAATCCCACCAAGGTATCATAGCAGGATGGCCTCCCATGAACACCATTCCCTTGGTTGCTTAGGTTCTGCCTGGCACTCAAATTATTTGCAAAACAGTTCCTACCACCTTGCCCACCTGCATTCCAGGCCTCTCCTTGGAGCCACAGCTAGTTTCCTAAACTTCCCTCATCACCCTATCTCTGTGCTGTTCTCTAAGCCTTGACTGCCCTTCTTGGAGTAACCCAAGTGGTCAAGCCCTCTGTAGCCTTCAAAACCCCGCTGGGTCATCGTCTGGGTATTCTTCAGCCCATCTTGAACAATGTGGGTCTGGAGTGCCTCTGTCCTGAGCCCTGTCAAGGCACTGTACCGTATCCATCTGTTTGTGATTCGGTATCTCCTGATAAACTCTGAACTGAATTCAGAGGGCCCATGCCTGGTCTCAGCATCTTCCATCACTGATCACAGGGTTAGATGCTAACAAGGGGCAGCTGCCGCCTGGCTGAATGAGCTGCTCGCCATTGTGGAATCAGCTCCTATTTATTCCAAACAGCATAAAGGACCGCCCCTTAGAATAAAGGCTTGGGGGCCACCTCTGGCTGTACTCTACTCGTTCCCCGACATGCGATCTGCCCTCCACCCTCCACAACAGCCCCTTTCATGTTCCTATTATTCCAGTGGCTTCAATTCCCTGCTTGCAAGCTATCACGCTACCCATAACAAAAGCGTCATCTACAAACTGCTTCATAGGCCATCAAGCATCAGCACGTGTCATGATTATCCGGGTGCTCGTAAAATCCTAGCGCCATTCACAGGCCAGACACCAGCTTCCCCATTTTACTGATGAGGAACCAAAGCCCAGGCAGTTACTCCAGTTCAGATAAGAAGTGGAGGTCTAGATGGGAACACAAGACTTGCAATTCGCAGGCCTGAGCTCTCTGTGTTACCTCTATTACATAGTCTTTGATAAGAGTTCATTGTGTACACTCTGCTCAGAAAGAGAAAACCTCTCGACTTTCTCCAGCATCTAGCTTGGGGCCTTGCAAACTTGCTCAATACATCATTGCTTGAATTAATGAATAAATAAGTGTCCTTTTCCATCACGGCTTTACTTTGCTCATCTGAAAATGAGCATGTTTAGGTGCAATGGTTCCCAAGGACCCCTCAGGACCTCCCTTTCCTGTAACTACGGATTTCCAGCCAGCAGACCAGCTGTCGGGCCAAGGCCTGGACTGGGTAGATCGCAAGTACGAAGAACATCAGCCGTACTGGTTGTGAAAAAGAAGCAACAACAACAACAACAAAAAAGAACTGAGGCCATTTGGGGAAGGAATAATAAAACCTCACTTTCCATGATGCTAGAAACAATAGAGGGCTCCGTGCCTCGTTACTGCCTCTACTTCTTGATGTCTTTGCCACCCCAATGTCATTCATCCCCACTTTGCTAGCAGTTCTTTTCCTGTGCAGAAATGTAGTTTAGTGGGTGGCTTTTCCCACAACTCCGTGTCACTAACACATCCATTTCCTTCTCTGCTTTTAAAGTTGATGTTCCTTTGCCACACAATAGGCTGCACATTACCACTTCCTCCAAAGCCACACTCACCAGAGAAGCTCCTAAAACCTCCTGCAGGTCTTGAGAGAGAGAGAGAGAGACCAGGGGGCGGGGCGTGGGTTCCAAAGAGACCTGCTACTAGATGTCCTTAAGGATCCCGAGGGAGATTCAGCCACGTGCATGGTGAGCTGCAGGATTATGACAGTAGTAACAGGAGTAGTAAACACTTATTATACAATGCTTATCTGTGCCAGACACTGGCCCAAGGGCTTTCATATACTCTTTCATTTAATTCTCATGACAACTCTGTGAGGGAGGTGATATTAACATGTCCATTGTATAGATGGAAGAACCAAGGCACAGAGAAGTTAAGAAATTTGGCAGGTCACACTAGTTAGAAAAGGGTAGAGCCAGGCTTGGACCCCAGGCAGCGTGGTCCCACATGTTTTCACGACTGTGCTATTCTTCTCTCCTAAAATTACGTATGTCCCTCTTCCAAGCAGCGTTTCTGGCCACCCCCTACACAACACCAAATATTAGCGATAGAGCAAGGAGCTTTAAAACCAGTTAGAACTTATCTCCATTCCTGGCTGTCCCAAGATTACTGGTATAATTGTGGGCAGACTGAATAACCTCTTTTAATTTGGCCAAGCCACGTGGCTTGCAGGATCTTAGTTCCCTGACCAGCTATCGAACCCGTGCCCCCTGCAGTGGAAGCATGGAATCCTAACCACTGGTCCACCAGGGAATTCCCTCGAATAACCTCTTTAAGCCTTAACTTCTTCATGTATAAAATGGAAATGGTACATAGTTCCAGGTACCCTGGCAAACATTTAGGACATAAGAGACAATAAATGTCCTACATGCTCCAAATTTGGAAAAGTCCCAAGGCAGAGCTGGGGGATAGAGCACCCCTTCACTCAGTTATTCATTTACCCACCGTTTATTGAGAACCGACCATCTGCCATGCATTGCATGGGGTGCTAGAGAAACTCTTATTGTCATGGAGCTTACTGTCTAGTGATGAGAGAGAATAACGGGGAAAGGGGACGCTTTAGACTAGCCTGAGAAATGACATCTGAGCTGAGACCAAAATGAGAAGCATCAGCCAGGCAAGGGAAGATCTGGGGCAGGGAGAACATTCCAGACAGAGAAAAACAACAAATGCAAACAGGCAGAGAAACCTTGAAGGGTTCCAGGAAAAGAAGTGAGGCCAGTGCAGCTGACGCATAGTGCATGGCAGGGAAAAGAGAAGGAGATGAATTTTGAGAGGGAGGAGGGGCTAGATCACACAGGGCCTCTCAGGCCACAATAAATATGGGGTTTGGATTTTACCCTAAGAGCAACAGGCGTTTTTCTGGGATTTTAAGCAGGGGAGCGACATGACCTATGTTTTCGGAGCTCATTCTGGATAAGAAGAGCAGAACGAATAAAAGAGAACACGGGTGGAATACACTGAGAGGTAGAACTGGGCGACTGAGATAAATGTTAGATTTCAAAACTTCACTCAGTAGATGGACAAGAATGGCATTTCTGCTTCCTTCCCCTAGGTGAGTTTCCCAGTACATCTAGGAGAGAGGAAATTGGAGCCAACCGTGAGTAATCAATCTCCAGCCACCTTTCTGACTAGGCTCCCTTCCTCCGTGTGTACCCAGCTCTTTTCGACCCGGGGCTCCCTTAGAAACTCCAGCCTCAAGAGCTGCCACAGAACGAACCATCTCCTCCCTTTTTCCTTTGCCTTATTGTAAACACATCTGTACAAACAAATGAAATATAAGGGACTGGCATATAAATAAGCCCAAAGTAAGAAAACTGAGAAGCAGACCCAAGGGTGGGTCAGCAGTTCTGAGCTTTGCCACACCAGTGATGCCCAATGCAGGTGGCTTCAGGCACTCATGGGGCCGAATCAGGACTTCCTGCTGAAGTTGGACGGCCATGAGTCAACAATGCTCTAGTTAATGTATCTCCCCCATGTTTTCCCCACCTCTGCATTTCCTGGCCTTTTAAACAGTCATCTGGTGAGAACCTACGGATTTTACAATATTTTGCCTCCCCCTTTCTCTCTGTTGATACGCAGGACCTGCCACATTTTGAGACTCATCTGAATCAGTGATGTGGGGTCTGAGTTGGAAGGCCAAGCAGCTGCTGGAGACACGGAATGTGCTTTGTCTAAACCCTCAGGAGCTTGGGAACACTGTGGTTTTAGCTCGTAAGGAAAAGAGAATGAGTAGTAAGTATCCTAGGACAATGCCTCAGAAGCAGACTTCTTTCTCTCTGTCCCCCTGCTAATGATCTTTCCAACCCAGCACCAGTGTGGGTGGCTATGGTGGTGGAAGGGGAGGACTCAACAGAACGCACTGGAAGGAAGTTCTCTCCTTCTCATTTTTGTCTTGTGCACCCATCCACCAAGGAGCTAGGTGGAGACGCTTGAACCCCAACTTCCCTTGGTCCAGGCACCCACTGGGGTCAATAAACCTCCCTAAGGCCCTGAAAGCCAGACCCCTCTGTTCCCTACGTGACTCATGAACACCAAAGCTTCATGGCTGCCAAAAAGAGCACAAGAGTCCCCTTACGCCAAAGTCGCTGCAGAAAAATTAAGACACACTGAGTGAAAAACAAAACAAAACAGAAACAACCCCTTAACTCTGCTGCTCCTCTGCCTATATGCTCTTCCTTAGCTGATCTCACCACGTAAGACCACTTTCTTCCCGGACCTTCTCCCATTTTCCACCTACACGTTCTGCTCTGCCTGTGGCCCCCCTCCAGCCACTTGTCCCTGCACCACACACAGTATAAAGAATCCTATGCACTCAGGGTCATGAGAACACTTAAAGGTCACCAAGTCCAGTCTCCCTGACGATGCCTGGGGATGTCCGCCCTCCAGAACACAGCAGATCCTCAAGATATGCTTGTTGGAAGGAAAAGGGAGTGAGGAAGAGGAAGGAAGGGACAAGAATGCCCCAGCTTTTTTTTTTTTCCTCTCCCAGGAGGGCATTATGCTAAGTGAAAGAAGTTAGACAGAGAAAGAGAAATACTGCATGAACTCATTCACATGTGGAATCTATAAAAAAGTCAGATTTATAGAAACAGAGTAGAATGGTGGCTGCAGGAGCTGGGGAACTGGGGAAAATAGGGAGAGGTTGGTAAAAGGGTACAGACTTTCAGATATAAAAGGAAAATAGGTCCGAGGATCTCACGTATAACATGGTGATATAGTTGTAACACTGTATTATATAACTGGAGTTTGCTAAGAGGAGAACTTAAGCGGTCTCACACACGCAAAAAAGGTAAATAGGTGAGGTGACAGATGTATTAAGTCGACGGAGGAAATCCTTTCACAATGTATACATATATCTAATCATCACATTGTACATTTTAAATGCATTACAATTTTATTTGTCAATTATACCTTAAGAAGGGTGGAAAAAAAAAAAAAGAATGCATTTACACCTGCCCTGGAGCCTATGAAGATGGGTTACATAGTCAGAGCCAGGCGTTACGGCTGAATCCATGCCCCACAGTTGGGCTCAATCCATTTCTGCCTCAGGCCAGGACTGACCCTCAGGACAAAGCCTGCAGTGGGGGGCTCTTGGCCCTTGCTTGGGGGGTAGGCAAAGAGATCCAAAAGCCAGGTGGGACCTAGTGACGCTGACCTCCCAGGCCCAGCTGTGCCCATCAGCCCCTGAGTGAGAGGAGCTGTGGGTCTGCAGGCCCTTGTCACTTCCCGCTGGTGTTAATTTACTCACTTCTCAGACATCTTCGCAGAAAGGTCAAGGGCTGGATAAGTAATCATGGATGAGCTAATGCCTCAAGCCAGCCATCGGTTCTCACCCTCAATTTTCGCAAATGTCTCACTATCCTATCCAAATATGCTTCTGACCTTGGAGCAAAGGATGTTCTTGGCAAAGTCTGTGAAAGACTGACTTAAAAGGATTGAGGTTTTCAGAAATCGGCATAAAGAACAGTGTGAACAAAGACTGACCTGGTACAGGAACCAGCCACTGGGGCACTGCTCTGGGGTGACATGTGGATACCAGGAAAGGGGGTCTCAGTCCCCACTAAGGGAGCTCAGAACCTCCCACCTCAGTCCACAACTCAGTGGTTCTCAGGTTCTAGGATGCATCAGAATAAATGGAAAACGTGTTCATCATGCAGGGTCTGGGGCCCGGGCCCCAGAGAGTCTGATTCTATAGATGGGATCGAAGACCCAAGAATCTGCACGTGACCAAGATCGCCAGTGAGCCTAACGGAGGTGGGTCCTTTGCTGTCCAAAGTGTGACTGGTGGACTGTTAGCAAAGGCATCATCAAAGAGCTTGGTAGAAATGCGGAATTTCAGGCTCCACCCCAGACCTACAGAATCAGTCTGCATTTCACAGGCGCTGCAGTGGTGCTCGTGCATGTTGCAGTGTGAGAAGTGCTAACTCATATCGCACTCTGAGCCCCCTTAGCTCTTCTCTGGCACTTGACTTCCCCTGACTCTGTGACCCCACTCCCTATACCTCTACCTCCCTGAGGGACTCCATCCATCCAGGGATAAATACAACTGTTGTCCGGTACCTATTCTCACAGTGAGACATGCACACATCTAACTACCAGGACTGACGTGGTAGGGATGCCCCTGTAAAGCGGGGACCTTGGCACAGCCAATCTGAGGGCAAGAGGCTCAGCACTGAAAACATATGGAGGCTGCAGCCTCGCTGCCTGCTCACAGACTTGAGCAAAGAAAACAACAATCGCTCATGCAACCCACATTTGTTGAGGCTATGTGCCAGGTCCTGGGGGAATGACGGATGCCATTCATATAATGCCTTTTGGTTGATAAAGTACATTCACATCCATTCTCTCATTTAACTGCACCTGCAACAGAGACATGACAAGGCTGGGATACAGAAAGCATGATCCGCATTTTACAAGTGCTGAAAATGAGGTGCCAAGAGGCTAAGTAACTTGCCCAAGATTAAGAAATAGCATTCAAGCTGGGATCCCCACCAGGTCCGTCTGAGTTTAGATGCTGGTCAATGCAGTGACGAGAAAGGGGAAGGCAGTTAAAGGGGAGAATAGCAACATTCACAGACTGGTGTTGATTTTGTTATAGAGAAGGTAAAAGCAGCTCAGGAGAGGATGATCCCCCAGTGGTGACTGGGTTGGTCCAACACATATGATGTCAGCGAATCTGTGGTCATTCTGTTCGCCAAGTTTATGAGCCATCTGTTCAGATGTTGTCCAGGAGAACAGCCTATGATGATGGGCATCTTCTAGACCTGTGTGGTCCCATCCTCTAGCCACCAGTCATGTGATGCTACTGAAATGTGCCCTTGGAACACACCTAGCGCCACCAAGAACTGTTTAGCTTTATTTAACTTTAATTTACATCTTGTAGCCACACAAACAAGAGAGACCATGTCCCTGCCCACGGGTGCCTCTGCTCCTCAGCTCCAGCCAGTTGCCTCCTTGATAAAGGCAGGCCTGGTACTAACCCATCTTTCTTTAAAATATTATCTTTTATTTCTAATTAAGCTTTTTATTTGGAGATACGTGTAGGTTCCATGCAGTTGTAAGAAATAATACAGAGATATAGGCCTTTTACTTAGTTTCCTCCAGTGGCAACATCTTGTCAGACTCTAGTGCAATATCACAAAAGGATATTGACATTGATTCAGTAAAAATACAGAACGTCTCCATCACCACAAGGATCCTGTCAAGTCTTCTTTTAAAAGACACAGAAAATCTGGATTTTTGGTGAAACAACCCACTCTGTAAGTATTGGCAATGAATTTTCATGTTTTTAAAACCCTATGAATGTTCACTATACGGCGTCATTTATATTGAGTTCAACCACTGGCAAAAC
>NW_021703769.1:17072677-17143954 GCF_005190385.1 Monodon monoceros | reverse complement strand
GTTCACTATACGGCGTCATTTATATTGAGTTCAACCACTGGCAAAACTCATCTAAGGTGGTAAAAGGTAGGATCGTGGGTGTCCTTGGGGTAAGGACAGTGACTGGAAGGGGATACAAGAGTGGCTTCTGGGGTTCTGGAACTGCTATTCCTCAATCCTGGTGCTTGTTATATGGGTATGCTCACTTTGTGAAAATTCATCAGGCTGCACATATCTGACTTGTACACTTTTCTACAGGTATGTGAATAAAAACTTGGCTTAAAAAAGAAATGGAGTCTCTACACCAATGACCTTACCAATGAAGGTACCACTGGAATAAAGAGAATTCCAAGCCACAAGACAGATGTGACATTCTTATCAAATATTTGTCAACGTTCATTGAAACAGATATGGTCATTAGAAGTTCATCAAGCTTCTTGAAAATAAATTAACTAATTAATTTGAGTGGCCACATGTGGCCAGTGGCCACCCATAGTGAACAGCACCGGATAGAAGGTCATGAGGCCATCACTCTTTGTTCTACTGCACCTGAACAGAACACACTGGAACAAGCAGAAAAAGCACTGTTGGCAGTAGTGGAACTTCTGAAGGACCCCAAAGTGGCTGCTTCTCTTCAGAAGCTCAGTGGAAAGCAGTCTGCTGAAGCCTGTGTTCTCAAGGGGAACAAGAGCAAAGGGTTGGTTCTTGGCGGTGAAAAGAATCTTACTCTTTCTATGTACGTATAAAGCACAGTACATACATGTTCATGGAAGTCAGGAAAATGAGGTTCCTGGGGGAGTCGGGGGTGGTCAATACTTTTTAAAAGACTGAAAACACAAAGTGAAAAGCCAAGTAAAGCACCACACAAAGAGGATTTCTGCTCTAACACCCAACGTGATCAGCTTGTTTGCTGTATGAGGCCCTTTGAACATTACCGTCGAATTGCTTCTGCCTTTTTTACCGCCGTGAGTGTCTACCATGGAGAGTGTCCATCATGGAGAAGCACCATGTTCAGTTGCCATGGCGTGCCCATTGGATGGCACCACTCGTTCTGAATTAGAAGTGGTCCTGAGCACACCCGTGTTCATAGCAGCATTATACACAACAGCCAGAGGGTGAAACCCAAGTGCCCACGGGTTAATGAACAGATAAATAAATGTGGTCTATCCATACACTGTAACACTATTCACCCTTAAAAAGGAAGGCAATTCTGACACATGCTACAACATGGATGAACCTTGAGGACATTTTGTTAAGTGAAACAAGCCAATCACAAAAGGACAAATGCTGTGTGATTCCACTTATACGAGATACTTAGAGTGGTCCACAGAGACACAGAGTAGAAGGGTGGTTGCCAAGGATTGGGGGAGGAGGGGATGGGGAGTTGTTGTTTAATGGGTACAGAGTTTCAGTTTTGCAAGACGAAGGGGATTTTGGAGATTGGATGCAAGACAATGTACATGTACTTAACTTTCTTGAGCTGAACACTGAAAAATGGTTACTATAATAAATTTTATGTTATATGTGTTTTACCATAATTTTTAAAAATGGAAGGAAAAGAAAGCAATTCTGAGCAACATTTATGTCAAGGCCAGATCTTGGAAATTGGAGGTTACGACTGAGCCACCAACCACGGGTGGGATGACTGTCCACACTGGACAGAAGTATACTGCTATGTCTGCCAAAACCATGATTCAGAAGCTGAGCAGGGCTATGCAGGAGGTTGTCCTAAGTGTGGCCTCTTTAACACTCATCAATGACAATTCTTACACTTGGATCAACAAAACGCTTCCTGAACACATAGAAATAAAATTTAAAAACCTGAATGATTGAGACAGCCAGCATGTGAAGGTGATGAGAGCGTGAGGGTGCTGGAGGCATGGGGGAGGGGCAGATTGACATAGGGGCTGGGAGTGCAGGGGGAGGGGAGAGGGATCCATGGGTGCTTGCTTTGCTGCAGGGTCTTCATCACCTTCGTGGCCCTGGGGGATCAGGGGGAGGGTCCTCACTCTGCCCTGCTGACCCTCACCCTCAGTGTAGCTGCTGATCCCTCCTACAACTACAGCTGTTTACAGCATCTTCACTCAGACCCAGAAGCAATGACAATGAACATGAATGTATGTGATGTGTCACAGCTTTAGAGCATCTTCCCATGACTCACTCATCATGAAAACTCTATGCCCTGGTGGGATTCTTACCTGCACGCATTTTACAGATGAACCAACTGAGACTTGGAGCAGTAAAGCTGTCTGTCCAAGGAATACCTGGAAGGTAGACTCACATCCGGACCCCCACTTCTAAGTTCCAAACTCTGTGTGTGGCATCTCATGGCCTCAGCTGCCCCTAGAATAAGTGAGACCTCAATGGCTCCAGCTGGGGAGTCCCATGTATCACCAGCAGCCTTAGATGCTGCCCCAGTCTCCTTGTCTGATGAACACGAATCACGATATCACCCTGATAAAGGGACTGTTGTTACGAAGGATTAATTCATTAATGAGTATGAGGTCTCTGGAAAGCCACAGTGTGATATAAATACTTGTGTTGTCAGCTTTGCCTCTCTGGTGCAGAATGAAAAGGACCAAACCCCCCATTGTCCTTAGGTAATAGCTTCGATTTGGTGCAGGGAGGGAGGAAGAAGACTGTCTGGGGATAAACAATGCTGAGTTGTTCGCACAGCACAGGCCAGGGAAGGGAGAAGGGGGCTGGGGCTTCAGTCTTCCCAGACAGCTCTGTGTCTGTGCTCCTGAACTTCTCCCCACACCACCTCTGCTGGACAGACGGACAGACAGACAGACACAGACACACACAACACACACACATACACACACTTAGTCCAACTCTTGCCCTAGAAAGGACACCTCATAGCAGCCTCTTGTGAAGAGAGCAAAGATAACTCACATCACAAGTGTAGTGAACCTACGATTTCCTTCCTGGAGGTGTACTTTCAGTGATCATTTCATACTCTGTAGACCACACCCATGGTGACCAAAAGGTCAGGTGGCAGACAGGGCTCAGACTGGATATATTCCAGTTTTCTACTGCTGCACAGCTGTCTTAGCTTGGGCTGCTATAATAAGATATCATAGGTTAGGTTGCTTAAATAATAGACATTTACTTTCCTATAGTTCTACAGGCTGGAAGTCTGAGATCAGGGTGGGTTCTGGTGAGGACTCTCTTCCTGGCTTTCAGAAGGCTGCCTGCTCACTGTGTGCTCACATGGCCTTTCCTCAGTAAACGCATGTAAAGGGCAGGGGGGATGTGAGTAGAATGCATGTGCTCCTATGTTTCTTCATCTTCTTATAAGGGCACTAATCCCATCATGGTGGCCCCACCCTCATGACTTCATCAAAACCTATCTATCTCCTAAAGGCCCCACCTCCAAATACAATCACATTTGGGGTTAGGACTTTAACATATAAATGGGGGGGGGAACACAAACATTCATAACAATAGCAAACATTCCAAAACATGGTGGTATAAAACAACAAGCATCTTATTGTGGTCATGGATTCTGTGCATCAGAAATTTGGTCAGGACCCAGTAGAGATGGCTTGCTCTGCTCTACAATGTCTAGGACATTAACTAGGAAGACTGAAACAGCCATGGGTGATTTGGATGGCCCAGGGTTGGAGCAGGTGGGGCTGGAGGAATGCATTTCCAACAAGACTTCAATCATATGCCTGGTGCCTGGGTTGGGCTGGCTGAAGGTCAGTTCAGCTGGGACTGTCACCTGGAGCACTAATATGTGGCCTTTCCACGTGATCTGGGCTTCTCACTGCTTAAAGAGCTCTGAGAAACAGCATCTCCGGAAGAAACAAGGATCCCAAGAGACCACCTTCGGAAGTCACATCACTGCTGCTTTTCTCAAAGGAAAGGAGCAGTCACCAGGCCTGCCCAGATTCCAGGGAAGGGAGCAGAGACTCTACTTCTTCGTGGGAGGAATACCAAAGAATTTGGGGCCATGTTTAAAAACCACCATGTGGCTTTGTATAGGACAGAGTCAGAGTTTGGTATAGGACTTTGCATATCCTGGTCCCAGACACCACCCGTAGTCCCACCGGGGAGGTGATTCAGAATATCCTAATACTCTGGATGATGTCATTTTGTACTCCTTTAGGGCCTAAGAGTAAGGAATTCTCCAAATGTTAGGGTCCTTTGGGGACCTAGGTCCATGCCTTTATTTTAACATTGAGGAAACCAAGAATAAGAGAGGTCACTTCCTTTACCCAGTGTCACATGGCCGCTAAGTGAAGCAGCCAGGATTCACTGACTCCAAATCCAGCGCTCAGTCCGCTCCTCAGCTGCCGTCGTGGAGAGTTGGAGCTGCCGGTTCCTTTCTATCAAGGTGAGACCTCTGTCTTTAGAGCTGGGAAACCCACTGCAAACAGAGCCTGCTAGTCGCCCTCCCTCTAAGGAGAGGGGAAAGGAGCAAGGTGGTCAGGGGGTGTTTACAGATGCGGGGGCTCTGGGCTGGCAGGCAAAGGTGAGCGGGTCGGCCCAGCCCCCCAGGGCGGGTCTGTGATGTGAAATTGGATAAACACATTTAGAGCAGAATGCATGTGCATCCGACTGTGTGCACATTTTTAAATATACATTTCACATCCATATGCAGATCCCACTGACATGAGACAAATGTGCAGTGGCCTCCAGGAGTTGTTCTCCAAAGAAGCACTTATTTCATTTGACTCCAGGCATCCAAGCCTCAACAGAGGCCAGGATTCAGACAGGCGGTGGGAAGCTGACTCCAATTACGGCAGGAAGACCCAAGTTAGACAGTGGGAAGAACTGTCTCCGGAACAACAGCTTGGTTCTCCAGATTCTTCGGCAATGTGGCACTGTAGACTCAATACACACCCAGACAAATAAGAGTGCTCCCTGGAGGTGTGAGGAAGGAATCCAGTTGATCGAAACTGGATTTTAGTTCATACCCCAGATTTTATGGAACACAAAGACTCCACAAAGGGTATGGCCCTTGGTGAGCACTTTTGATTTAAATGAAGGCTCGGTGTCTCTTTTTCGAGCAGACATATATTTTAAATTTTTTATTGATTCATTTATTTATTTAGTTTTGGCTGCATTGGGTCTTCGATGCTGCGTGTGTGCTTTCTCTAGCTGCAGCGAGCAGGGGCTACTCTTTGTTGTGGTGCACGGGGCTCTCATTGCGGTGGCTGCTCTTGCTGCAGAGCACAGGCTCGAGGCCCGCGGGCTTCAGTAGTTGTGGCACGCAGGCTCAGTAGTTGTGGCCCACGGGCTTAGTTGCTCCACGGCATGTGGGATTTTCCTAGACCAGGGCTTGAACCCGTGTCCCCTGCACTGACAGGCAGATTCTTAACCACTGCACCGCCAGGGAAGTCCTGAGCAGATATTTTAAAGAAATGAATAGGAAGACTTGAACTTGAAAATCTGAGAACCAAGGCCCTGCCAACCTTTTCCAAATGAATCTGTAAGATAGGAAAGGGCTTACTATTGTTTAAATAAGTTCCTGCTGTGCACCAGGCACTTCTGCTGCTTCTTTTCTGGCGGGGGGGGGGGTGGAGGGTATGTGGAATAAAACCTTTATTAAGATATAACTAATATACTCCGTAATTCATCGAAAGTGTTCAATTCAATGAATTTTAGTGCATGCATAGAGTTGCACAACCATCATTAAACCAGTTTTAGAACATTTCATCGCCTCAAAAAGAAACCCCATACACTTTTATCAATCGCCTTCCCGACTGTCCCTTAATCCTCCTGCCCTAGGTAACCACTGATCTACTTTCTGTCTCTACAGATTTGCCTATTCTGGACATTTCATATAAATGGAATCATACCCTATATGGTCTTTTGTGACTCACTCTTTTCACTTGGCATGTTTTCAAGGTCCATCCATGTTGTAGCATGTATCAGAATCCCGTTCCTTTCTACTGCCAAATAATAGCCCCTTTTTTGGACTACTGTGCATGGTGGTGCTTTGAACATCCATGTACATTTTTTTCTGTGGATGTACATTGTTATTTCTCTTGGGTATATACTTAGGAGTGGGACTGCTGGGTCATATGGTAACTCTATACAACTTTTTGAGGAACACCCAAACTTTTCCATAGTAGATGCTCCATTTTAAATAGGTACCAGCAGTGTATGAGGGTTCCAGTTTCTCCACATCCTTACCAACATTTATTATTGTCTTTTTGCTCAGAGCCATCTTAGTAGGCATGTAGGCGCTTTCCTCACATTACCTCATTTAATCTTCACAGCATTACTACAGGAGCCATCTACTACTACCACCATCCCGTTTTATGGATCACAAGACTGAGGCTCAAAGAGGTCAAGTCACTTGCCTGCCAAAAGTCACACCACTGGGAAAGGAGAGTGAAGATTGCTGTCAGGTCTGCCAGATGCTCCTCCCACTGCCCTGTAGCCCCACCCATCCTCTCAGGCCAGTTCTGCCCCCAGAGCCATCTCTGCAGGTTCTCTTTGTGCTCCACCTGTGACTCATTGCTGAGATATTCAGGAACAGAAGCAACTCAGCACTTTACCCCAACCAACCTTGCTCACTTGAGAGCATCCCCTTCTGACTGTCTGCATCCCTTCTGTTGAGGGTGGGTGGGCGCCCAGGAGGTCAGGAAAGAAGCCAACACACCTCTCTGCCCCTGCCCACCCCTGTGCTCGGTCCACCCCCATGTGGGTGGATTTCCAGGTCCAGCTCTGCTGGGCTGCAGGCAGCTCGTGGCATTTTCCTCCACTTACTGGAGCACGTGAGACTCTGTCCAGCCCATTGGTGACTCCTGGGAAAAATTTCACATCAGGCTCCTGGGAAATATTTCTTTAGTTCAAGAAGCTATAATGAGCACGACCCTAAACAAGCTGACACCTCCTAACACTCACAGTGAAAGGGGACCTCGATGGTGGGATGCATCATACAGCCTCACGGGGGCCAGTGGCCTGCCCACTGTCCAGCCATCTCGCCTCACGCTCCCCTTCACACAGGAAGATAAATGTTGCCGGGGGCCGTCAGGTGTGTTGTTTTTATATGAAGCCCATCGTTCCTTATTCTCCCTCCATTGTTCTCTGATGTATGACAAAACTCCCGATTTGTCAAATGCTTAACAGCAGTCAGGATAATCCATTCTCCACACATTCACAGAGCTTTTCATTTTGCACAACTGCCACCAAGAACAGTTTATGAATTTTCCATCAGGAGGAAATGGAGAGGATAGGAGAAAAAACCTAACCCCACCACAACCTGCTTCTCCTGAGTCACAGCCTTCATTCATTAGAGAGGAAGCGATGCAGCTTCTGAGGTCCCCATCTTACTACACAGAATCACACTTTGCACTTCAGCCCATTTTATGGGCAGCCACCTTCAAGTGCTTTTCTGTTTGTATCAAATCCCTCCCTATGCTGTCGAAGTGAAAATCGGGCAGTGCCCTCCTGCTAACAGACCTCACATTTAGAGCTCAAAGGAGTCAGTCCAAGGGACTCGGGATTCAAAAGCCCTCTGCACTGCTGGATGACCTCCAACAGATTCTAATGCAATCCCCAGAAGCCTCACGCTTTTAAAAAATATACACTGAAAAATGTACACTGATCCTCTAACATAGCAAAAATCTAGAATGAATCTAAATTTCCAAACAGAAGGGCTTAGTTAAATAAATTATAGTAATGGGACACGGAACACCACTGAAATAATGTTTCCATGGCGTGGGAATGTGGTAAGGATATAATGTTAACTAACGCAAGTTTCAAAACTGTATTGCAATATGATTCCCAGTTCGTAAAAATATGCCTGTATATGGACGCATCGAGAAAGACCAAATGGATAGACATTCAAAATTTTCTTCAGTGAATAAAAAAGTTACTTTTTCAAATAAGATTTAAAAAAAAACAAAACCTTGGTTTTGCTCAACGTGGTCTATTCACGCAGTCTTCCTCAAACTTTAAACTCTGCGGAAAGCGGCCACTTGTACAGTAAACAGAATATACAGCCCAGTGGCTTTCTGACAGTGAGCACTTCTTTATCCACACTGGCTGACACCATACTGAACAGCAGCTGTCCATATGACTGCAATCACAGCAGCTTCTGAAATCACAACCCACTTTCCCCTTTATTTTGCTCCATTAAAAACTGTCTCTTGAAGCTAATGAGCAAATTCCCTGAGTGATGGAACCTAGGAAATGCTGAATCACACTCGGGGCAAAGAGCCTATTAAATCCACACGAAGTCACACAGCCCTTTGAAGACTCGCACAGCTCAGATAACTTGAAAGTCCCTCTGAGGATATATTCGATACACGGTTATCATATGTAAATGGAAGCCAATGCCTAACAAGATACGATTATTTTCAAATGCCTTCGCTATGATCTAAGCTGAGCTCTAATTTGAGGAGTAACATAGTGATCACTTTAGCAAGAACCTGGAGGCTAAGATTAACCTTTACCTGGAGCTTCTGAGGAGGGTTGAGATTTTCTTGGAAACTAAGATCCTAGGAACTACTGGCGGTTACAACTGGAGGAGCTGAAAGAACATGTCAACTCCAAATCCCTTCGTCTTTTCTTTTTCTTTCTGTGTTTTCTCTCCTATTTTTTTGCCTTCTTTCCCAACCCATCTTGGACTCCTTGAGCTTTCTCTGTAATAACACTTTTAGAGCATGCTCTTAAAATGTTTGTCTTAAGTCCTTTACACCCAAATTGAAGGTGCAAAAAAAAAGGAAAAGAAAAATAAACAACACTATTCCTCGTGTATTTGGGTGTTAGGGCTGTCAGAACAAAGCACTACAGACTGGGTGTCTCAAACAACAGAAATGTATTGCCTCACAGTCTGGAGGTCAGAAGCCCGAGACCAAGGAATTTGCAGAGTTGGTTCCTCCAAGGTCCTGTGAGTGAGAATCCATTCCATGACTCTCCCTTAGCTTCTGGTGGATTGCTGACAATTGTTCCTTGGCCTGTAGAAGCATCACCCCAACCCCTGCCTTCACCTTAGCATGGCATTTTCCCTGTGTGCATGTGTCTGTGTCTAAATTCCATGTTTTTATAAGGACACTGGTCACATTGGATTAGAGCCCTCATGACCTCATCTTAATTACATCCACAAGGACCCCATTTCCAAATAAGTCACATTCTGATATCCTGGGAGGTAGGACTTCAACATATGAATTTTGGAGACACGATTCAACCCATGACACCTTGTATCTATGTCACAAACCATGTCCCAAGTAGGCTGCTGAGCTCTGCTCCAGCAGAAAACAACACCCCCAGACTGACAGATGGTTTCCGATGTCAGTTGAACCATTCCTTCCCCGGCTCCCTGGTTACCCACCCCCTCCTATTTCCCACTGTTGCTTTTACAAACTTTCTCCGTGCTCCTGGACCTTTCTCTATTCCCCCGAACTTTAGCGGGTGATCTTATTTCAAAGAAGCAAAGAGAGGCCATTGCAAAGGGATGGTCTGACCTCCCTGCCATGAAGCCTTTACTTGTGTCCCTTCTTTCCCCACTCTGTCCTGTAATAAAGCGAGGTACATTCCTCCTCCTGGGCTCTGGATCCTCTGCCTCCTCAGGGGCCCCATGCTTGCCAATTACCCCTCCTCCTTCTATCTTCAACCTTCCTCACCATGGGTCTCTTCCTATCAGCATTTAAACAAGCCCAAATTTTTCCCATAAAGAGCAAAACCTCTTAGCTCCATTTTTCTCTCAGATTATTGTCCAAACACTCAGGCCCACCTCACAGGCACACTTACTGAAAGAGTGAAATAAAGTGATCTCTACTTCTGTTGTGCTAAACTCATTCTAGCTGACTTCTGTCCTCACCTATATATTGGAATTTCTCCTGCCATGGACCCCTTGTTGCTAAACTAAAGGTTTCTATTGGTCCTTTTCTTAAGGGACCACTCAGCAAGTGTGGAATTGACCAGTCTCTCCTTTAAATATTTAATTCCTTGGCTTCTGAGTGATCCTAAAGGTTTCTAAATTCTCCTTCTTGGTTTATCTCACTGGACCCTTATCCCCTGCTCATATGTTCAATTTTTATACTGGTATTGTGTACTAGATCTTTCTCCTCCCCTTCTGATCTCATCCATTACCATGAATTAAGTTACTATCTATATCCTGGTGACTCTCAAGTCTCTATTTCCAACTCTACTTCTTTCTCCCGAATTAAAGATGTCCATATTCCTTCCTACCATTATATTCCCCCTGCAATGATCCACAACCAATGATAGTTATGAAGGAGGACAGCCAATAGGCACTAGACAGAGTAATGGGTTGGTATGGACTCAGGAGGGGCAAAGATCCTCTTGGCAGGGTAAAGAGAAGCAGCAATGAAATGAGAGCTAAGGGACAGTTAGGTGAATTAACTTGATACTTCTTCAAAAAGTGCTCTCAAATCCAAATATTCTTGATCCCTTGCTACTCTTTCTGAACACCTGTATCTTAAAGGACAGGGCACTCCTGACATGAATTAAATTTGAATATGCTTCTAACCTAGAAAATATATTTTTCCTCCACCAACGCTCTGGCATATGGAGACTGTCCACTGAAAATCATAGATATGTCATCAAATTGCAGAATGCCAGCTTTGGAGTAGGTATTGCTTTTTCTATACATATGTACAATTTTAAGTGAAGCATCCATATTAAATTATGCTTCCCGCTGCCCACTCAGCTTGGTCCTTGACTCCGCTGCTGGATGGAATTACGATTGCTAGCAGCCAGGAATTAAAAAGAGGTCAGTATAGACCAACAGATGTCAAAATAAAAAACAAGGTTAGGAATATAAAATTTCATGGCTTCAAGACATATGTTAGCCTAGAAAAAAACAAATTGCTTTCACATGAGACTGCCTCATGTCATTACTAATAAAATAAAAACAAACAAACAAACCCAAAGACATGGCTCCTAGAGAACATGCAGTCCAACACCCTCCTTCGGCAAACAAGGATACTGAGGCCCAGAGAGGAAAATCGTTCAATTTCCTCAAGGTTAAACTCTGTGGAATGGGAGGAGGTGATGGAAGAATTTGGTGTTTATTCCATCAGCACATGAGAGGCTTGGAAAAACATGGCCTCATTTGGCTAGAGCCTGTCAGTATCAGCATTTTTGCAGAGGGCGTCACCATCCTAGCCAGCAGGACCTCTGGCACACTCACCTCGTCCATGTGCTTCTTCCGGAAGCCCTCATCCTAGTCAACCCCACACCACACTGCATACTCCATACCCTGATCCTCCTGGGTTCTGAATGCTAGAGTCACATTTCCCCAACCAGCTTTGCCTCTTCTCCCAATCCAATCTCATCTACTCTGCTGGAATGTTCCTTCCCGTTTGCTTCCTGCTTTGCTTCTATTGCAACCAGATTCACCAAGCAGCATTCTGCCCACCAACCTGGGCTCCCGGAAGCTCTGCAAAGTGCCCTGAGCCCATGCCCCCACCTGCCTGACCCAGCTCTGTGAATGGACCTGAATGAGAAATGATGGATGTTTGCAACCCTTATCCCAGCAAAAGAAGAGTGAAGGAAAAAACAAAGCAACACCAAAGCACCCCTGCTGAGCTCAGATTATGAGTGGGCCAGGCACTGTGCTAGGTGCAGACGTTAACACTGTCTCCTTTAATCTCCCAGCCTTTAACAGAACCCTGCTCTGTGAAATTTGCACAGGGGCCAAAAGGAAACCAGGCATTATTCATAATAATTGGCTCCCCATAATCTATTCACTTGGCACTGTCTGGAATAATATGATGGGCCTTTATGCTATTCACAGCCTATAAAAAAGTAGTTCTGTTGTGATTCAACATATAGTAATCTCCATTTTAAGAGGACAATAGAAACACTCAGCCATTATTCATCCCAGAGCCTTAAACAGCAGAGAATTCCTTTATCAGGAACATAAGGTTAGAATGACATGAGTTATTAATATTGCAAGTAGCCCAATGCATTCATTGAAGTGCTCAAACTGTTGAAAGAAACAAATGGTTTTTAAAAGCCAGATCTAGGAAAAGGCTAGGGCCAAACAGCACTTTCAGAGAACTGTGCAAAAAGCAAAAACTTTTCAGAACTGCTTAAGCTGAGATGAGAATGGGGGCTAGAAATCTTCATCCCCAGCTCTCTTAGTCCTGAATGTTCTGGAAAAAGTACACAAAAGAGAAAAGCAATGGATGTTCAGAAGCTCAGATCGGAGACAAGAGAAAATGTGACAGGAGCTACAAACCAGAGCTAATTAACAATCATTAGTGGTACGTGCATAACTCCTTGGTATTCAGTTAATTTTCATTCATTTATTCACCACCATATTCCACAAAGAATTTGAGACAGCCTACAGAAAGAACATGATAGGACAACGGCAAAATGTAAATAAGAGTAAAGAATCGGGACCAGCATGAAGACAGCTGTGAGCACCATGGCAAGAAGGACACCCGTGTGCTGACCATGACGTCTTCACACATACCACCGTCAGGTTTCAAATGTGACTTGAAGCTTCCTGGCGGCCAGAGTGAAAAGGAGACAGAGTCAGTTACGGAATTCTCTTCAACAAGGACTATTAAAGCATTTTTCTTTCAAAGCAGGGTAAAAAGATGAACACTGGCGGGAGGCCCATTAAACAGTAATAAGATGGAAGGGAAGAGAGAGCAGGAGAAAGAATATAAGTTCTGGAGCTGCAAGTCCTTCCAAGAAGGGCTAGCTTAACTGTTAATACTCGGTGGCCTTGGAGAAGATCCTTAATTCCTCTGAGGCACATTCTTACTGGAGATTTTAAAATATCTAATTTGCTAAGTCATGTATGAGAGAGAGAGAGAGAGAGAGAGAGAGAATGAACAGAGGAATAATAAGAAAGGTGAATATGAATGAAACAAAACATATAAAGCATCGAGTTCCTGGAACCTGAAACATGCTAGATCCTTTCCCAGAATTTTTCTTTTCTTTCATTCTTCCTGTGAAATTAAATCTGGCAGTAAGAGCATGGCGGTCTGCTTTGTCATCTGGTGGCTGTTTCAATCTCTCTCTTCACTCTTGTTACCCTCTGCCCCTCCCGTTCTCTCTTCCCCCTCAACCTCTACAGGCAGCAGTAGCCTCAATCTCAGAATGCTCGAGTGAAGAGAAGTACAGAAACCCAAGTGGATGAGTCCGTCTGCAAATGTCAGAGCACTATGAGGAGATGCAAATGGGGATGGGCACCAGACCAACCAGCACGGTGCCGGAGAAAGAGAGTATCAACTTGGAACTGAGAGAGGTACTGACAGATAATCATCGAAAGCTTAGGAGGAAGAACTGTCTTGTACTGAAACGTGTTGATTTATGGTAGACATTTCTACCTTGAGCACGCATTATTCACTACCTAATCCATTCTGATCTTGAAGAAAAGTTCTATTTTGTAGGAAGTGCAATATTGGCTCTCTTCGCGTCAAATACTTTCAGACTTCAGCTAACAGCATGGGTCTAACTACTGGGCCTTCATGTTCCCAGTGACCATATTTTCTAAGCCAAACATCAAAAGCAAAATTCACAATGGCCTAGAAATTAAATTACTTTTACCCTTATGGACAGCTGGAGCTGTCTTAGAAATTCTGGGTCATGTGGTCACCGCATGGAGCAACTTCACAGGTAGGTATCCTCATTTTTCAAATGATTCTCCTTACCTTCAGGCTTGAGTGAGAAGCCTCCGCTCTGTGTTCCCTTTGAACTTGCATACTCCTCCATCCTAGTACGCACCAACCTCTGTATCTTTTTTTCTTTTTTGCTCCATCTGAATGATGAACATACTGTTTGAACCGAAGCCCTGGATGACTGGGCAAATCTGTGAGATTGTGTGACGTTAAGCCTCAAATCTTTAATATAGTTTTATTTTTCTTCATGCTCAAATTCTTATGAAGCTCTGGATCCATTTTTATAGTGTTTAATCACATGTTCATCTTCAAAAGCAGCGCTCATGTGGTAGACAGACTCAGTTTTCTCATTTGAATGGACCACATGTATCTGAATTAAGAATCAGACAGTAGGGTAAGGCAGAGGGTCTTCTTACCTATATTTGGATCCATATCTGTTCAGGCTTCAACAAAATAATTTCACTGCCTATTGTTGGAAAAAAGAGCCAATTTTCAGGCTTAGTTTTCAGTGTTATGGGGCAGTTTTATTTACTTGTTTTCCATCTTTTGTCTTTTTTTTTTTTTTTCTAATGTCTTCACTAACATGTCAGTTGCAAGATGGAACAGTCTGTGTCAGAGATAAAAATTTAAAGCCAGAAGTTCCCGTCTGAGTTTCTTCAATGTGTTTTCAAGGGTGATTAATAATGAATGGGGGACATCGTTGTATTTGCTCAAATACTGTGAAGGGTTGTCTTTTCTTGGGCACTAGTACACTGCATGAGCAAGGTTTCATCTACCCAGACTGCTTGAGGGGACCACAGGAGAATAGCTCAGTCATTTTCAGAAGCAGATCTGAAAACCCTAAGACCCAGGAGCCATCGCAGCTCCCAAACCATCTGGACATCAGCAAGATACCCTGCATGGAGAAGAAAGGCAGATGGGAATGCAATGGGGCCAAAACACAGGCAACTCCTGGGGCATCCTCATCTGGAATTTTAATCATCTTCCTGGATTCACTGGGGGAAGCTATGCAGGAGCTAAAAGAAGATGGGATGGCTCCAACTCAACACAAAATCGTTCCCGGTGGGATAGGGAAGAGGACAGTAGAAAAGGAACTGAACACTTCTGACTGTGGTGACGAGCCTCTGCAGCTTACCTGGTGAGCACTTTTGCTCTGCTCCATGTGACAAGACATGAGCCACATGATCAGTTAGCTACATTTGGTCCAATATCCCTGTAACTAGGGAGAATTGTCTCCCAGAAATTGGCAAATTATTATTCAATATATTTAGCTTCAAAATGGCTGCCCCCTCCTTCTTTTTCTTCCTTCCTTCCTATCTCTCTCTCCATCCTTCCCATTCACTCACCCACTCACCCACCCATCCATCCATCAATTCATCCATTCATCCATTCATTCCTCTATCCATCCAAAGGTACGCTGACCATCCACTTTGTGGCAGGTACTGTTTAAAGCATTTAATACCCTGCATCTCATTAAATTTTAATAATACCCCAAAAGTCAGCTCTTAATATTCATCATTAATACCACTGAAGTTTAAGAGGTTGAGTATCTTGCCCAAGACTCAGCAAAATATTGCCCATGAGCCAAGTCCAACCTATTTCTATAAGTAAAGTTTAAATGGATACAATTATGCCCATTTTTTACTTATGCTACAGTTCTGGCAGAGGTGAATAGTTACAAGAGACCATGTAGTCTACAAAGCCTAAAATATTTACTATCTTGCTCTTTACAGAAAACGTTGTCACCCCTAATCTTGCCCAATAACATTTAGCAAGAAGGCAGCAGAGTCAAAGATACAAACTCAGATCCATCTGCCTCAAAAGGCTATATTCTTCAACCACAAGCCATACAATAGAAATACTTGAGCTTCAACTGCATGACTCCTGGAAACTTAGGGTGAGCTGGTCAGGCCAGGTTTACGGTCATGAGAGCAGAACTGACATACATTACTTAGTAACGTAGCCAACCACTGTTGAGGACCCTCTTCACTAGTGAGAAAAGCCAGTGAGGACTTTTCTTTTTTTTTCCTGGTAAAATAACTACAGAGATGAGCGTTGATGCATGTTTTGACTTTGCTACAAAAGTAGTTCTGTCTTCTCCAGTTTATGTAATTACATTTGTTTCTAAATAAAGCAAATGGAACTATAGTTGTCAAAGAATGCATAGATCAGTTGACTGCATTTATGATATACTCGGTAGAATAGAAGTTAAAGCAATTATGACATGGCAAGGAGAGATACTACAGTGTATCTTGCACACACCCAGGTAGGCGAGTGCTACTTAGCACCTTGTGAGGCAGGAGAAAACAGGGGGAAGATGAGACTGAATGGAAATGGAAATTTCCACCCAATGAAATCTAGCTTCAAACAGCATTTGCTATCCTGGTGCCCTAACAATTGCTTTATTTTAATTGTTTTCTAATGTTGCCAGGTATAAAGGATGTGTTTTTGGTATTCCTCCAATACTTGTAGAGTTCAATTTTTCTGAGGCTCTAGGATGTTTCACTTGATGCTCTCAGGGCAAAGATACCCCCTGCACAAAGCAAAGAGCCTAAGAAGTAAGCAGTGACTTAAGACTGACACGTGAACTCTAAAGAACAAGGAGAGGCTAGAATTTAGAACTAGGCGGGAGTAGTGATAAGGGAACTGGCCTGGCCATAGACCAAGGATCCAAAGGACATGATTGGGGGAAACAGGCATGATTCAAAACAGGCACTGCTGAGCACCTGTACTACTGGGGAAAAAAATGATGCTCCTTGGCATTGGATTCCACAGCTCATACAGAGCCCCAGCTGTGACAGGCACAATAATGCACCCCCCACAAAGATGTCCACATCCTAATACCAAGAACCTGTGAATATATTACAAGGCAAGAGGGATTTTGCAGATGTGATAAGGATGTTGAAAAGGAGATATTATCCTGGATTAGTTGGGTGGGCTCATGTAATCATGGGGTCCTTATATTGAAAGAGGGAGGAAGAAGACAGAGTCTGAGAGAGATCTGAAGACACTCTACTGCTGGGTTTGAAGATGGAGGAAGTCAAGCCAAGGAGTGAAGGTTGCCTTTAGAAGCTGGAAAAGGCAAGAAAATGGATTCTCCCCAGGCTCTCTAGAAGGAGCACAGCCTGGTCAACATCTTGATTTTAGCCCAGTGCAACACACTTCAGATTTCTGACCTCCAGAAGGTCAGAAGATAATCAATTTATAACTGTTAGATATTACATGTATGTGGTTTTAAGCCACTAAGTTTGTGGTACTTTGTTACAGCAGCAATAAGAAACTAATACATCCCCCAAGACTAGGGTCAGGAGAGGGGAAAGAGCCACACGCCGCCCTCTCACCATGGGGGGAAACATTGGAATTAAGCATCACTTCAGGTCCTCATCAGGCAGCTAAATGGTTACCAGGCCAGCACGCTAATCATTCACTTAGCTAATTCTCAGCTCTGGTGTTGCTTCAGAGTGTAAAGACAATTTGAAAAATTCCTCAGTGTTCAAAACGTAATTTATTCAATGAACGTCAATTTGAAAACCTACATTATCTATCCACAAATCTTTCTGTAAATGTGTGCATACAGGGAAAAAGACAGAAATACTCGTTGAGCAAGTGGCATGAAAACAAAAGAGTATTAGAGATGGGAATGCAGGTCTGAGTGAATCACAGTGACTACATGACATGACGTATGTGGTGCCTGTCTATCTGGAGCGTCATTCATGATCAGCGTCAATGACCTCAGGACCGTAGAACCAACCACACGTGGAGTTCAGCACCACAGATACTAAGTAACTAAGGTTTTGCCAACCATGGAGAGTGGTACCATGGAAGTGACCTTGTCCCTTGGGCCTCCTGAACTTAGTCATGATGGAGTAATGAGAATCTCACCCAAGGAACCATTACAGAACAAGAAAAATCCTCAGTATGAATGAATAAATGATAATAAACTTTGGAAAGTTACACTTAGAAGTATATTGAAAACAGACAAATGTATCCTCAGATGAGAGATGATAACTATGTAAATAAAATTTGAAATCATCACTTTATAGTGTAGAGAATTTCAATAACAAGAAATGCTTTAAATTCCATGTCATGGTTCATTTTATTCCTGAAATCTATGAACAAAAGGGCATAATTATGAAAAAGTACATTTTAAACTGAAATTCATGAACAAGAAATTGAAAAACATTATAGGCAATGAAGTGCCACATCTCAACACTTAAGAGGCTTTGATATCCATATTTTCCTCTGAAGCGCAATTTTACAAATTTATAATCCTTGAAAAATTGTTATTATTTTTATTGCTAGTATTGCTTATAATAAGAATAACAGATACATATAGAAATGTGCCTGGATGATTATATTTGAATAAACATCACAGTAATCGTTCTTATTTTTAGAAATGCTAGGATTCTGGAATTACACATCTAATTAGTAACTTCTCTATCTAGAAATCTTGGGTTTGGTTTTGTTTTTCATTTTGATTAAGACCAGATAAAAATCCAACGGAATTCCAGACAATGGATTCTGAATTCTAGATTTAGTTACTAGAACAAGATCCAAACAGAGTTCAAAACACCTGTTGAATAATACATGTGAATTTTCAGTTTGAGATCATTACGAAGAATTCTGTAAGCTGAGGGCCCCCACAGACTGACTCTTAAGGATTTGCATGCAATGCATTTATACATATTTCATAAAAATAAATTATTAATTACTAGACTGTGAGGATTCTTCCTCTGGCTTTTAAGGAAAGTCCTTGAGTTAATTTTGAATATGTCTCTAAAAATTGGTACTTGTGAAATTAATAGAGTCGAGCGATGGTTTGAGTAATATTAGGATACATTAAGCCCATACTTGGTTACTTTTAAACATGCCATCAAGAAATCCTCAGCCATAAAAAAGAATGAAATAACGCCATTTGCAGTGACATGGATGGACCTAGAGATTGCCATTCACTTTAAGAATGCACAGGTAGGAAAAAAAAAAAGAATGCACAGGTAGGATTTTAAAATGGAGACTAATGATGGGAATTGTGTCAGGTATATGAGTCCCAGTACCCATGCCAGCAGGAACAGATCTGATGGCCTGTGAAAGTGTCATCAGACTCTCTTGTATTCTTTCAGAAACCTAACAGTTATTGACATGCATGATGAAAAGTAATGCTTTAACCTTCAGGGAAGATGGTGGCCCTGATCTGGGAGGGATAAAACAAAGTGAGAGCACCATGCTGTCTGTAGTCTAGGTCTCGAACTCTGGCATTAATCAGCACCACCTGGAGGGTTTGTTAAAAGCACAGATTGCTGCACTCCACCCCCAGAGTTTCTGATTCAGTAAGTTTAGGTGGGGCCTAAGAATCTGCATTTCTAAGAAGTTCTCAGGTGATGCTGATGCTGCTGGCCAGAGGTCTACACGTTGGGAATCACTGGTCTAGGTGCTCCACCCAGAAGCCAGAGTGGTCCACTCATACTCCCTCTCTATGGCCTTAAAATCCAAAGTCCTAACAGTGGCCTGCAAGGCTCTCCATGATCTGGGTCCCACTACCTTTCTGGCATCATCTCCTGCAACTCTCCCTGTTGCTGGCTCTTCTCCAGGCTTGTGGTCCCCCTGCTGTTCCTTCAACATGCCAAGCTTGTTCCCACCTCACGTCCTTTGCAACTGCTGTCCCCTTAGCTCAAAATGTTCTTCCAACAAATCTTCAAACGGCTTGCTATCTCATTTCATTTAGTTCTCTACTCAGAGAGGCCTCCGGGAACCATTCTATTCAAAAGCTCCCCTTTCTCCACAATCCTCCTCCCCCATCTTTCCACTTTCTATCCCCTTCTCTGGCTTAATTTTTTTCACGTCACTTTCACCTAGAAAAATAATACTTATTTTCTAATCGTCCGTCTCCTCCTTAGAACATGGACTTTGGTTCACTGCTATATTCTGGGTACCTAGGAAAGTAGCTGATACATAGTTGGCTTTCAATGCCTCTTTGTGAAGTGAAAGGATGAATGATTGATTGAATAAATGAACTGAAGAAAGAGCAACTGCCACTAACCTGCCTCCAAGAGGACAAAGCCAACGGGGTAAAGGTATAAGGTTTTAAAACCAAATCTGGGTCTACGAAAACAACCCATAAAGATGAATGCGCATTACAGGCATAAGAGAACTTGTTAGGCAGGAGGTAGGATGAAGTGTATTAACTCACGAGAGTTGATCGTGCATGTCTCTTCTCAATCCCACCTTCCGTGGCTTTACACTGATAGCTTGAACTTAGCCATGGTGGGAATATTTAAAGCATAGGAATTGGCAATCACTACAAAATAGGGCTTATTTTTGTCAGAGAGCCTGTTTATTAGCACACCACTGGTCCTACCCATAGAGACACACGTTCTAGTACTCAGTTTGAGAGCCAAGCCCAATCGACCTGCCATTGGATGAGCTGGTTACCAACTGAAGGAGAGAAAATGGGACATATCAGTAGAATAAAGTGGGGTAGACTGAGAGAATTCATCCAAATCCTGCTCTGGGATGTCCATCCAGTGGGGCTGAACATCTACCCTGCCCTGCATGAGAAGTCTAACCCTAACACAGGTGCACACTGGGACACGTGCTTTCTGTGTGTGATACCCACACTTCCCTCCACCAATGGACTTTCAGTTAAATGAGTCAATAAATCTTCCTCTCTCTTACTTACAACTATATATTTTCTAAAGGCAGGATACAAAGTAGTACAAGCCCAAGCATGAGAACAAGTAAATAAGGTACGTGCTCAAGGCTACAAGTGACAGAATGGAATAAGCACCATTAAAGGTTATTTTACAGTTGGTGGTTATAGACCTTATCCTTTGTCTAAACATTTTTGCTTAAATTTTAGTCGTACTGTCTTTTCAATTTAAAATACCCATAATACATAGGTTAGATGTAAGTTTTCTACTCGGTTTTTAAACTGTTTTCTCATATACGAGAAAGAAGATATATACGAAATACCCCCAAATTAATAGGGAATTAAAATGGTAGAGCTGATTTAAATACCACATATTTAAAGAAAGGGCAGGGGAAAAAACCTCTTATAACAAAGATTGCCATAGCAATTGTAAGGTTTCAGGTAGATTTTTATAACTCAAACATGGAAATTTTAAATTACCTTCCCAATTGTTTCTTTTAACCGTTAATGTCTTCAACAGGGGGACATGCTGACCTTTAAGTTTGAACCAGTTGAGGAAAATGCCCGAATTCTCATTTGAGTTCTTATTGCAAAGAGCCAGTTTTTAGATAAAATATAACTTTATCCTCTTATAGGTACTCTATGCGAGCCTGACGATGGAATTTACACTTTTTGAAACAAACCAAGAAATAATAGAACAAGGAGCGCTGGTAGTCACTGGTTAAAATATAAGTTTAGGCCTCTGTTTATTTTTCCACCAGTTTTGGCTAAAGTATGTGCTTCTTTCATTCCCAGTTTTCCTTATGGTAAAAGAGAGAATTAAAATCTGCATCAAGACCCCTGGGCTTCCAAAACCCTGCCTGCTGACAGCTTTTACCTTCAGCCCTGTTCCCGCCCTCCACCAGCCCTCTCTGTATTCCCCAAAGTAGTCTGTAGGTCTCAGCTCTAATGAAGAACCTGCATTTGACTAACCTTTTTGCAGAGGACTCAGAAGAGTGGGTTCACCTAGCACAACCTAGAATTTCACTGAAAAGTGCCCAGAGGACTCTTCCCAAGGTCCCCCCCTTAGGCCACAGTCCTTTGAGCCCTTCCAAGCTTCCCCATCACCTCACTTCCTGATGCCCCTGTCCCTGGCCTGTTGTTCCTATATATCAGGACACTAACAGACACAAACCAATCAAGAGATTCCACGCGCTCTTTGAGGTCCTGTCAATGGAATGCCCGTATGATATTTAGATATGAGCTGCTTTTGACTTATTTGGTGATCTTTCTCCATTCTTTGCAGGCATTTAGCCCATCTTTTTAGCCTGGCCACAGCCTATCTGCATTTCAAAATGCCTATCCTTCTTCTGCTTTACAAATAACCAGAAAAATCTCAAAAAAAAAAAAAAAATGGATCCTTGGAACTTTAACTTGATATCCCGCTATGAACCTATAGGATGGCTTCTTTCTACAGCCAAACTTCATGAGAGAGTTGTCAAAACACACTGGCCAACACCTGCTGGGCCCACCGCACCCTGGTTTCTGTCCACACCACTCCACTGCACCTGCTCTCGCCAAGGCCAACAAATTCTAAATCAATGGGCATGCTGCATATTTTGTTACTTGAATCAATGTGCAGTGTGAATCATGACACATGTTAGAATATGAGAGATTTGGAGGAATCTTCAAGTATAGAGTGTCCTTCATTTTCTTCAATACAAGTTTTGAAACGTGTAGCGCGAAATAATGGTTTAAAATTAGTGTTGGGGTCTTAAATCAACATTGTGGTTCTCCACTCAGCTTGCTCCAGCCACCTGTGCCAATCCTGCCTTGCTTTCTAGCTGGGAACTGCCCTCTCTGCAGCTGGGAATTTGGAACATGGATTGCTGCTGTGGCCACACCATTTATATCAATGCAAACACACACTTCTACATGGTTTTCATTGTTGTGTATGTTCCATGCTGTCTCTTGGTGGCTTGTTTATTTAACATTATATCATAAGCATTTCCCAGGTTGCCTAACATCATCTCTAATGACCATTTTAATGGCTGCATAATATTCCACTAAGTGGATAAGTCATGATTTACTGAACTATTATCATACTGTCAGACATTTACGTTGCTTCCAATTTTTGCTACCATGAATTGCCCTGCATATAGCTTTTTCCTAGGTTTGGATTAATTCCTTATGATAATTTCTCCCACATTAGATTAGTGGGTGAAAGAGTATGAACTATTTATAAGGTCCCTGGTACACGTTTCCAATTCCTTCCAAAAGGAATATCTATCTTCACTGCGCCAGCAATGCATGTGTGTGGGGGTGGTGGTGCTTTCTAACCTCCCCATGAGAACTGATAAACTGTGTGCTCTGAACAGTGTGGAATCCTGGATGAACAAGCAGCAGTGAGAGCTGAGAGTATAGGATATTTTGACGGATTAAAAGTCTGTAAGAGTTCTCTTTGATGGAGAATTTACACATCTTCCCCTGCCCCCCTCTCCCTCCCTCACCAGCTCCTGCTAGAATGTCATTTAGAGAGCCACTAATGGGGGTCTCTACTGCAGGTGGGGAAACAGCTTTCCTATAACCCAAAGCCCCAGCACGAGCAATGTGAAAGTACTTCTTCCTCCGGGGGAGCCAGATAAAGGCTGAAGGCGACTCTTTCCAGTGGACAGAGAGAATTTGCAAATTGCTTGAGTGAGTCATTCATGACTGATGGTCCCCTGAGAAGAACCCAAAGAAGTTGGATCAAGCAGCCACAGAGACCGGAAGTGATAAGGAGAATCAAGCAAAGGATAGGGGGGCATGGCAGGATGCACATCTGGGAAGATGTGGTATCCACAAAGGAAGCAATGCCAGTCCTAGTCTCACTTTTACTAACCATGTGGCCTCATACTGACTCCTCACCTTCTTTGAGCTCCCTCTTATCCAAGGCGACACAGACATCTGCCTCATAGCTGCTGTGGGGCTTAGAGGGCTGAACAGCTGAGCATGCCTCGGAAGACCCAAGGATCTACAAATAGCATGACACCAGACAGTCTGTCCTCCATCAGTGCTCCGGCCAAGACCCTGTCTAAATATGTCTGGGAGTTTGGCTTGTAGATACAAGAGAGTGTTAAATGACCTGTATCTCTACAAGCCTGCCACTCAGAAGAGGTTGCACATACTCCTTGAGGCCCTACGAAGCAGGACTAAGGTCACAGGGCCAAAGTTGGAGGGCTTCCAGTTTGGGCTCAGAATTAGAACTTTCTACCCAGGTCAGTGCTCTTCCTTTCACACCGCACTATACGATGATTTCAGACCATTTTCCAAATTACATCAATGATTAGAGAAGCTCTGACCCTTATCAGTTGTATGACCTTGGTAGAATTATTAACCGCCCCCCCACGAGTCTCGGTTATTCATGTTAAATGGGAGTAAAAATGCCTACATTGGAGGCTTTTATAGGAGTAAGATAATGGTAATAGTCATGAGGATGACAACAAAAATAATCATGGTAAATGCTTGTTGCACTGAGATAAACTAAGGGCTTTCATACATTATCTCATTTAATCCTTAAAACAGCCTCCTGAAGTAGGAACTTTTAGTACGTGGCATCGATGAGGTGCCTGGTGAATGATAACTAGTATTATGATCTTTAATACTAATAATTCCCAAAAAGAAATAGCCCAATTAGTGGGCGAGCAGGACTGTTGAAATGAGTGTTGCCTCAAGGATTGGCCCTCCCCTAGGAGGTTCATTTAAAATACTGAAGTGGTATTGATTACATCCATGACTATATCTAATGGTCTACCTGTATCTAAGCTATTAGACCTGCAACTGTGCACTTCTTTCCACTCTGATGCTGAGCTTGGTCATGTGACTTATTTTGGCCAATGGGACAAGAGCAAGCTTTATACATATGAAGGCTTGAAAAAGTTTTCTCCTGCTTCCGCCATGAGAACAAGCTAGCTTGTTGGAGGATTTCAGGCCAGGTGGAGCAAAATGGCGTCACCCCAGCTGAGACTACCCTACACCATCCAGCTCCAGCACGCCTGCCAGCTGATTCAAAATGCACATCAGCCAGGGCTGGCCTAGGTCAGTAGAACCTTCCAGACAGCCCCATAAGCAAAACTAAATGTTTGTTGTGCGTCACTGAGGTTTTAATGTTTTTGTTATGCAGCATTATTACGGCAGCAGCTGACTGATGCAACCAATTCTCTTAACTCACACTTTTTCCTGCATATATGATAATCACACCTAGTAAAGAAACATTTCCCAAACAACTTACATGGACTGTATCATTTATTCTTCACACAAAAACCCATGGGGGACATGCTATTATTACTTCCACTGTAGGATGAAAAAATAAGGCAAGAAGAATTTAAATACCTTGCCCAAGCTCAAACAGCTAGTAAGTCATGGAGACAAGTTTTGAAGCTGGGCAGTTTGGCTTAAGAGCCCTCACATCCAACCACTGCCTCGTGTGCGCTGCAAGACTGCTCCTCAAACCATGCTGCTCTGTAGAAGGAGGTGCAGCCTCCCCTTACCTGACGCAATACACTTCTGACTTCCCTCTTTCACCAGGCCAGGGACTGTGAATCAAGGGCTGGCTATCTTCTTTGAGCTTATGGCTCCATCTCACTCTTTGAGAAGCTACTCTGGGATGAGGGAACACGCTCAGGAAAGGAAGCTTTCCATTGACACAAGATCCAAAGATTAAGGGGTGCAGTGGTGGAGAGCAGTAAGTGTTCTTCATGATGCAGTGTGCGTAAAACCCTAGCTCTGTGAGGTGCGTGAGGGGGCGCACGGGAAACCAGCTGAGGTCCTGATTCTGCACTCCCACCCCTTTCCAGTAAAACTCCAAGAATCCACTACTTAATCTTCCACTGGCTGAGCAGCTTAAAAATACTGACAGCCCTGTTTTCACCCAGAGCTCATCATCTCTGTCTTCTAGACCTTTGTAAGAGCCTCTTGGCTCCTGCAGCCTTTCTAATCTACCCTACACCTCAGACCAGAGAATCTTCCCCAAATGCACACAAAATATGTCACTCTCTACTTGTGTACATGCAGCGTGTCCCTGAGGTGAATCCAGCACTCAAGTCCCCTCCTGATTTGGCATCCTGGGAGGATGCTCCCAGGCCTAGGGCGCTGATCTGCTTGTTCCCAGAGGAGGGTAGATTTTCCCTTCACCCGTGTTCATGCTTCTCTCTCTGGTTTAAATGTTCTTTTCATGACCACATCAGACTCTTACCTACGCAGCGTGCATCTGTGTACAGGTGCGGGAACAGGGGCTGTGGGATGGAGTCGAGAATAAGCTGTCTTGCACGGAAAGCCATGGTCTGGGATATGTCTCCCTCTGGCCATGAGCCCCCGAGTCCAGAGACGCAGCAAAGTGGTCTTCAGTGTACCATGAGAACCTGGCCCTGAGAGCAACCAGGGGTGTCTGGGATGCAGGCTAAATAGGGAGCCCAGCTCCACACACATGAAAGACCTAGGATAAAGACAACTAGTTGATTTATGCTGCCTTAATCACAGTGCTTACTCCTTAATCAAAAACTTGCATCCCCATGTGCTTCACAGATCACTAAGTATGTGCCTGTCCATTACCTCATCTGCGGTACAGCAAAAGCCTTGCCATCATTTCCATTACACAGAGGAGGAAACTGAGACCTAGGGAAGTTCAGAACCTTGCTAGGTCAATCAGAAGTAAGACCCAAGGCTCATGTGGTTCTTCCCTCATTTTGTTACCCCAAGTTAATAAGTCTGTAACTTCTTCCATGCCATGCAAACTGTCAAGCAGAGTCTATTGCACTGTAGACATTGGCAACAAATCTCTTAAACTGAAAAAGCCCATAACTGGAGAACTACTAGTAAGTCGGGAAAGGGGAGTATGACAGACGCTCCAGGACCCTACCCATCACCTGGAGATCACAGGCAGCCTGTTTCATGGGTCTTTCTGCCTGAGGGGGAGGGGTGCACTCTGAGGGAATATGCTTGACCCCAGGCTGTGTAGACGTGTCGGGAAGTTAGAACTCCAGGAGCAACCCTCGTCCAATGTGGGATGGCAATGGGGGGATAAACTCTAACCTGTATGTGTCCAGCAGGGCCCCCAGTGGGGAGAGGCCTCAGTTGGCCACAGTGGTAACCCATCCAGTTACCCACATGTTAACATACCCTTTAACGCCTTTATTCCCTCCCTGTCTCCTTTTCCACTTCTTCACTGGGCTTTCTGAAATCACCTCCCAAGGAAACTACTTGAACCCAAATCAAGATCTGTTTTTATGAGAAGTCTAAATAAGGTATGGAGAAATGGGCTTCCTATCAAGTAGGAAATCTTGGCTGAAAAACACCCCAGAGAGGTGAAGTAAGTGGAGGCAACTAGTGCAAAAAAGGTCAGGTCACTGGGGTCTCTGAAGGTACAGCAAAGCTACCTGACAGAAAAAAGTACATGACTGCCACTTGGTGGCATCATACCTACATTTCAGATGAAGTGTGTGTATGTGTGCGTGCGTGTGTGTGTGTGTGTGTGTGTGAGAGAGAGAGAGAGAAAGAGAAAGAGAGAGAGAGAGAGAGACAGAGACAGAGACAGAGAGAGACAGAGAGAGACAGAGAGAGAGACAGAGAGAGAGAGGGAGAATATCTTGCGGGTAACCAGTAACAAAGCCAACAAAATTGTAGTGATGAACATCAATGAATCTTACAGGAATGCATTATAAATGCTTGCATTACATTCTTCCTAAGGGTATTCTGAGACCTGAATGAAAAGAATCCACGTGAGGCACTAACACTGTACCTGGCACATAGTGGACACGTGATAACTGTTCATTACTGCAGCAGACACTGTAGAGCATCTTCTAGACTCTCCTGACCTGGCCACCGCACCACCTGTAACGGCCACAATGGCATGTGCCTAAGGGATCACAACGCCCCACCGCCACACTCACTCTACTCTGGGAAATGCCCTCAGCTGGCAGAGTTGCCTTGCCCAGGAAGTACCATCTTTCCCCCAGGTGACGTACACCGACAGCAGTCTGATACCGGCTCTGCAAGGCTGGCCCTTTGCTGGGTGTCGTGGAGGGGGGCAACTCTGCAGTCTCCTTCACGGTTCATGGGCCAAATCCATCCAGTTTGCCACTTGTGTTGGTAGTTACTGGCACACAGCCGCAGCCATTCCTTCAGGTGTTGTCCATGGCTGATTTTCTGCTACAACAGCAGTTAAGTAATTGCAACCCAGGCTGTCTGGTCCACAAAACCTAAGGTATTCACTTACTGGTCCTTCGCAGAAGGTTGCCCACATCGGCTCTAGAGGTGCAGTATCCAGTATGGCATTATTTGTGAGCACTGTATTTAAACTGAATTAAAATGAAATAAAATGACTATTTCAGTCCCTCAGCCACACCGACCACATTTCAGGGGCTCAGCAATCACGTGAGGCTGGTGGCTCCGCTGCTGGACAGCACAGACACAGAACAGCCCCAGCGTCACAGGAAGTTCTGCTGGACAGGGCTACTCTAGAGCCCTTAGTTCGCAGGTCAGGTCAAGGCCAGATGTTCCCTGATCACGTTCTTACCCTACCTCTTCCCCTTCCATGTCCTCTTCCCTCCCTACCTTACAGGTTCCTCCTTCAATAAATCACATGTATCTGCACCCTGATTTCAAGCTCTGCTTCTAGGGAACCTGACTCATGACATTTATATCCTTGCATCCACAGATCCACATCTCTGCCTCTCGTGTGACAGAGGCTGAGAGCTACAAAGTCACTGGGCAGAACGTCAGCTTCCCCACTAAATCTCTCATCTCCGGCACAGAGCAGTCATTCAACAAATACAGAACGAATAAATCAGGTAGATAAATGGCTCCCTCACATGCTGTACTCCTGGTGCCCAGCCCACAGCCCAGAGCTCCTCTTGACCTGGTCCCACTGCAGAATTCAGGCTCGATTTCTCAGCCATTCAGCCTTGTCCAGAAGTCCAGCTGTGACGGCGAATGGATAAAATCATTCAATTTGCAAGTTCCCCTGAGTCTGGGCTGTAGAAGAGGCCAGATCCCCAGGACGTTTCACACCTGGATCTTAGCCCTCAGACCCATGACCCCACCTCTGCAGACACTGCACCCTCGGTGCCTCTGAGAGGCAGGAACAGGAGACATGAGAATGGAGGATGTGTCTGCACCTCCGTGAATCCACTAGCAAGGACAGTGTCTGCGATACCAGCCGATGCTCATTAAAACCAAGGCTCTTGGGGCCAGTTCCTCTCGGATTTGAGGATCAGGAAAGAAGACTGACTCCAGATCTCTGCTTTCATCAAAGATGCTGCAAATCACATCTGAGGTGGTCAGAGTGAAAAGAAATCATTAAGTAAGAACAAAAGGAGGATTTTCTCCTCTGGGATAAGCTTCCCAGGAAACTGCTGGCCCCACTCATCATGGCATCCAGGGACCCCTGGGGGCAGTGGCTTAGATGTGACCCTTCAGTGCTGCTTTCCTTCCTCAGAGTCCAGCTGAGAACACTCTCCCCTGATGCTCTGGGGAAAGGGCTGACCCTGAAGGTGCCTGGGGTTTTTATGACGCTCTTCCAAAGCCCCGAGCCTGACCCACAGGTCTGGGGCCTGTAGTTTAATTGGCTGGGTTGTCAGCAGCTACACTGAAGACAGAGCCATCAAGGGACATCACGGCCCAGTAGGAGCAGACACCCCTGTCACTCCAGCCATGGTGTCCTTCATAAATGTGCTTCATTAATAGAGAAGGAGGTTTTGGGGTCTTCCCTGCTCCTACACCACCCTTCCAGCTCCCCAAGACCCCTTTTGTCCTCCCAGCAGATGAAGCCTGGCAGAGAGAGAAGCCCTCACAGGACAAGTCAGCCTCAGCAATCTTTTGTCTAGTATTAAAGCGTTTGTTAATCGTTACAACAGCGATAGGAAGGTGGTGCTAGGGCGAGGAGGAGAAACATTCAAACCACAGCACCTACAAGTGAGTTCACTGATGCACCGATCGAAGTCCATCTCTATAGAAGTAGCCACAGGTTCTTAGGAGTCAAAAAGATACAATTACCGGTTAAGGCAATAACTTTCTAGTCCTCTGGGAGTATGTGAAGGCCCCTGAAGAGCCCATGGGTTCAAGTTTCATTTGCTGCAAAAAGTATTTGCTCCTTGAGGTCAGACACAGCCTTCACCTTCCCCCTGAAGTCTGGAGACACAATCCAGCTGCCATAGCATGAGAGCCTCTCTGTTTGCACAGAACTCAAGAGTCCACAGCCAAGACACGATCAGAGAGCCTGCCCCAGCTACTGGATGCCTGTAATACTTCATCGCCTCAGGTCTACATCACCCGAGGCACGGGGAAGAGAAGGAGGGCAGTCAGGGGCCCCCTTGGAAAGAGCTCTCCCGGAAGTCCTGCCCGCCACTCTGCTTACATCTCACGGGTCAGAACTTGGTCACGTGGCCACACCCAGCTGCAAGTGGGGCTGGGAAATGCAGTCTTTTATCTGGTCACACTGCAGCCAGAATAAAATCTGATCTCAGTAAGGAAGAAGGTGAGAACAAATATTGAATAGGCAACCAGCAGTCTCCTCCACCTGGCTCATGTTTTTTACAGGTGATCAAAAGCACAGAGGAGTTAAGAAACTTGCCCAAGGAAACAGCAGAACCAGGACTGGGAATCCAGGTTTTCCTACCCAATATCCTATTCCCTGCCCAGCGTGCTTTCTGAACTGTTGAGACTTTCACAGAAGTCACTGCCAGAGGCCATTAGCAAAGGAGTATCCTCTCTCCCCCTCCGACCCTCCCCCCCTCCACACACACAGGCCCCTCAGGGTCAGGAAAAATCAGCCTCAGTTTTGAAAATAAATCTGTCACCCCCATCGATCACGAAGAACAATCCGTCGCTCGTCTGCAGGGGTGAAGTCGTGTCAAATCAGGGACTGGACTAAATTGGAAATGGCCAGTGGATTCATTCCAACCATCACCTTGACAGTTCCGGGAGAGAGCCACAGAAGCCAGGGTTGCTTTTATTCTCTGCTGCTTGTGTTTCTGTCTTGGCTCTACAGCGACAATAAAAAAGAGGTCGTCTCCTACGCTGCTCTGAGATCCCTGAGAATAGTTATGCAAAGATAAGGCAGAAGAGAAAAAAACAATTTCCTTCCAATATTTTTAGCTTCTTAGGAAAACAACTACAGTGGAGAAAATATTCATCTCTGCCACTGTGGCAAAGAATGACTAGGATACAAAGCAAATGCAATGGGGCCTCACGTGCAGTGAGAAAATAACACAGTTAAAAGACCCCAGCGACACTCAAATTCTTGAGGAAGTGTGTGTACTTCCATTTTTCTGGTGAAGCTCCCTAGAAAGGCCTGCGAGAAAATAAAGGCTACTTTCTTCCCTTACTTTTCAAATGGGTCCTTTTACATGTGCAACTAAATGGCTCTTACATCTGGATGGTGTTAGATTATAAAGGGTTCTATATGCAAAAAGCATTTCATAAGGAAAGTGGATTATATACATATCATTGTGAAAGAATAGGACAAATGCCTTTAAAGAGACAAAGTCCAAGAGGGATGACATTGCATATGACAACAGAAAAATATTAAACTGGATCATACAGGAATGAAGGAACATGTCCAAACCTCATTGCTTGCCAACGTCATATATAAGAAAATACAGGCATACTATAAAATTGATTTCTAACATCAGAGTCAATTAGCAGTTGTTTATCTTCTATGTGCCAACAGCTGTGCCAGGTGTGTTCACAAATGGTGCCCATTTAGTCCTTGTTCCAAGCCTATGAGGTAGTCACATTTTATTCCCATTGTACAGATGAGAAAGCTGAGCCTCAAAGAGATTAGCAACACTCATTAAGGGACAAAGGCAAGGGCAGGTCTGGAACCCACTGGTTGTGACTGCAAGTCCAGTGAGGTCTCTCTGCTCCGAAGAGCAGGCTCCCTTTCTAGAAGATTACCGACAATACTCAAGTGAGGTGATACTGTAGATCAGGGACAGACGAGAGGCTTCATCCAGGGTTCAGAGTTCAGGTCCGCACTCACTGGCTCATTAGTGGACAAATGACTCCTTCTCTGAGCTTTTTCCTCATTTGATAAAAATGGCCTGTTAATACCTCTCCAAGTGCTATTAATATTTAATTAGAGAATGAGGTATAAGGTCTGCCATATATTCTATTTCTATTCTACTCTAATGACAAAAATGGCCCATGAAACATTCATTATGAAATCAGGATACTTGGAGAAACTCCTTTGGGGGGACGGTCTGCTCTGAGCTGCATTGCCGTTTGCAATGGTTAGACCGCTCTGCTCCTCATTAGTCCAGCAAATCCTCCCTGAGCACTTGCTCAGTGCCAGGCTGTGCTGGGCACTAGGGCACCAGAGCTTCAAACACACTGTGGTCCCTGCCCTTGAGGAATCTGCTGAGGGGCAGTGCACAGAGCAGCTGTGGTCACTGATCCCCAGCCTGTGTCTGGTGACGGCCACTGCAGCTCACAGGACTGTTCTTGCCTACACCTGCCATCGGGGCCGATGTCCTGCTTCCCTCTTGGAACAGAAGCCTCGCCCTCTGCTCGTGATTCCCAGGGCCTCTAAGAAGCTACACTCAGTGCTCTCAGCACCCATCCCACCTGCCATATCCCTTTCTTCTCTGCAGTGAAGGTCACAGAGGACTTTGATACCCATGGAGCCTCTGAGGTCAGGCAAAGTCAAGGGCTTGATCTCGTGACCAAGGATGCTGCCCCACCTTTGCGTCACCTTCCCCATCTTTGTGTCACATCGCTTAGTGCAGAGTTCCTGAGAAGTGTGTCCTTTTATTCACATGGCGTACACGTGATGGAATGACCTACATGGGTCTGGCAACGTTCAGGCCTAGCCCTAAGCACCCCATAAAAGGCAAACTCCTCCACATTCCCTTTCTCCATAATGACTCCCCAGGACCAACCAGCGATGCTCCTCCAACTAACAGCACTGAGAGCCTGCATTGTAGGCAAAGCTCTGTGCTCTGTGCTGAGGACCGGCATGGAGTAGGGCCAACACCTTCTTACAAATATCACAGGATTGAGTGATAGAACAAACATGGTAGATGGTCCTATAATCAGCGGGTACAAACGCATGGCAAGAGGCAGGTAAGGAGTGAGAGGCTGCAGCTCAAGGTAAACGGGAAACCCAAGGCCGTGTATGATCTTCAAGGGCCAGTCTAGCTTTGGAGGCCACCTTCGTATCATATTAAGATGCACATACATTCTACCTCCAACATGATGTATAATTTTTTTGTCATAAAATTATTTTGAAATATTTTAAAAATAATTTTGCCTTCAATATTATGTGGCTCCCAGTAACAATAACTTATCGTCGTCTCTGGTTTCTTCGACCACTTTGTTCCTTGGGGAATTCTTGATCTGTGAGGAAAGCTAACCTATAGTTTGTTGCTAAATGTAATAAAATTTTTGAACAGTAAATTGACTGTATATATATACATGTATACATATGTGTATACACACATAGGCATGCAGATGTATTTCACAGATATAGAATTAAATGCTGATTAGCTTCAATGCAGTTTTCCTACACATTTTCGAGCCAATAAATTGCTTTTCCAGTCTGCAAACATTTTAGAAGCCTTGAAATCTCCTGGCCACAGTGTCTAATGATGAAAAGAAGCCTGGAAAGGAAAGGACAGGAGAGGGAAGGCTGGGAGAGCTCGTGAAGTGCCGTGAATGGCAGGGAGGGTACAGAGGACACTCTAAGGGCTGTAGGGGACATGGGAATGATGTAAACCAGGGAAAAAATAAGGCCAGGTTTGCGTTGGAACAGTCACCATGGTTGTCCCGTGGAGGGTGGATGGTGGTGAGGACACGCAGTGGGGAGAGGCAGGACTGTAAGTGGGAACAGGAAGAAGGCTGGTGGATGGGTCCAGGGGAGACATGATAAGCCCCTCCCGGCACAGAGTATAGGATGGAGAAGACAAACCCAATCCAGACAGGCAGGCAGGCAGGGAGGGGACTTAGGGAGAGCATCTCTGGAAGCTCCAGTGGAACAAAGGAAGAGGCACTGGCCACAAATGAGAACATTCCATAGCGGACACCCAGGGCTGCTCTCCCCCTTAGGATATGCTCACTGAGGGTGTGAAGTTCTTCAGGCCAGAGGGTTTCTATGGAGATGGGGATGGGAAGCAAAAGAGTGTATCTTTACCACACTCGGTTCAAGACACCCAGCCTCCCACCCCCCAAATCACCATCTTTTCCCTCTTTATACGTATCTATTCGTTCAAGCCTCGTGACAGCCCAAGGAGATGGACAGTGTTATTCTGAATTTATAGATGAGGAAATGAAAGCCCAGAGAGGTTTAGTGACTTGCCCAAGGTCCTACCACTGCTAACTAGTGAGATGAGAGTTTGAATCTGGAAAATCACACCCTTCCCACAATACCCTGTTGCTTCCAAAGCTCACTGACACCAGGGCAGGAAGGTTACTACTGCTGGCATTGAAGAACGATGTACAGGCAACATCTTACTGTACTACTGTCTTACGCATTTAAATTCATTTACTCATTTAGTCATCATGAGACTGTTGCCTCAGCATGGCAACCCAACGGATCCGATAATGTCATTTTCTATTTGATCCTAGTGGCGATGGGGCCTGTAGATGTATCAATACCTCCCACCCTGAAAGGGCTCATTGAAATGGACCAAAAATGGAAAGATACAGAAGTAGCAAAATGAAATTACATTTAAAAATACAACATAGTTTACTGGAAAAGAAATGAAAATAATAATCCACCTTAGAAATTTACCAGGTCTCATAAACCTGTTAAGACAAGATTGGTAATAGGTGTAAAATCCAGTGTGAGACTTCAGTGAATCCTGGTGGCAAAGAATCTTCAAGTGACATATGTGGACAGGAGAATAAAATTGGAGAAGAAGGGGCAGAAGCAGGGAGAATGCACAGTTTTATGGCTGATCTGGTGTGAGAGGAGAGAGAAAAAGAGGGAAGGATCCCAGATGAGTTCAGCTTTCTGAACTGGGTAGGCAGGCTGTAGGGGTGAGATGGGTATAAGGCAGATAGAAAAAGCAGTTAGGTGTGTAGACCTGGAGCTCAGAAGAGAGATGGGAATGTGTCCACCTCTTGTTGAAGCCATGGGAACAGGTAAGACATACCCAGGGAGGGTATTGTGTAATGAAGACAGAACTGGGCAGAGGACACAGTCCTAAGAAACACCAACAAGCATAGAAATGAGAGATGAGAAACAGGGGGCGTACAATCCGAAAAGCTGGATAGAGATTTCATTTAAAAAACAGCTGACAATGCAGCCCTCAGGGAGGTAAGGGTGCAAATCCTCTCTACCGGCCCAGGTAAGATGGGCTTTTCTTGAGATGCAGAAGCATGGCCATGCTTAAGTGGATGAAAAGCTGAGGCAAGACAGGAATGCCCTCAGGAAAACAGAGGAATGGATCTGGGAGGGAAAATGTCAGGGGCTAAAAATTCAGAGCCTGCCCAAGCCAAGCCTAAAGAAAGATAAGAACCTGCAAATATTTGACGTGTGTTAATGCCAACAAGGGAAAGAACTGATTCTGCTCCAAATAGGGGGCTGCCACTTGTAAGTGATGATAAGAAATAAAAGCCACTGGGCTTCCCTGGTGGCGCAGTGGTTGAGAGTCCGCCTGCCGATGCAGGGGACACGGGTTCGTGGCCCGGTCCGGGAAGATCCCACATGCCGTGGAGCGGCTGGGCCCGTGAGCCATGGCCGCTGAGCCTGCGCGTCCGGAGCCTGTGCTCCGCAGCGGGAGAGGCCACAACAGTGAGAGGCCCGCGTACTGCCAAAAAAAAAAAAAAAAGTAATAAAAGCCACTGATTATCAGCTCCAAACACCAAAGGACTTATTTGCAGAGTTACTGTCTCAGGGAAATAGAGAAGAATAGAGAGAATGCAGACTTATAACAGTTATACATGAGATGTCCAAAGAAACAAAGTGGCTCATCCGCTGTTAAGGGCAGGGTGTAAATTGACCCAGCTGTGGAGGAGCTGTCTCACAGTCTTGGAAACGCTCGCTGACCCAGCGACAATGACACTTCCAGAAATTGATTCTAGGAAAGATATTGAATATGTGCTCACTGATTTGTATCTATAAGGATATTAATGACAATTTTTGAAAAATTAGAAAAGACTGAAATGTCCAGAAATACAAGTTAGGATAAAATCAATGGCACATCCATATTAAGAGCATATCAACACTTGAATCAAAACAAAGACTTGAATAAACAAAAACAAAAAAAACGCATAGACTTGAATCAAAATTTCTGCTTTCTCACTCCTGTTTCACCCATCCTATGCTACTTTGGCTTCTGCCAGTTTGTGCCCCTCAGTAGCTGCTCATGGTAACCCACCAGTGGCCACCAAGGTGCCAGATCCAAGGGGACCCTCTTAGAGTACGTCTTACTCAACCTTCAGGCAGCTGACAAGTTTCTCCATCCTCTGTCTTGCTGTTGGCCCAAAGGTGCCACATTTTCCTTCTGCCTCTCTAGCTGTTTCTTCACAGTTTGCTTTGCTGACTCTGAATTAGCAACCCAACCTCTAGTCTCACGGTAGGGGCGTTGCTCAGGGTTCCCTTCTCTTACCTCCGCACGTTATCTAGATGGGTCACATCACCATGCCTTGGGGGCGCGGGGGACGCGTGCTTTTGTGGACAACTATGCATTGTCTAGGGCACAAGTTTCCCTGTTTTCAGATTATGATTCTATGGGACCTACTTTAAAACCCTGCAAGTTGTAGATTACTGAGAGCAATGCAGAATAATTTTTTGTCTACGGACGTGGAAATGGTTCTGTCTCAGGGAAGGACAATCTTCTCCCCTCCCAAAGGAAAAAAGAAAGCCTCTGTTTGCATATTCATGTCAACATTCCTCACCTATGAATGTCTCTGGTTTTTGGATTTTCCGCTGCACTGGTTGCGACACCTCACCGGCTTCCTCGTAAATGAGTCAAATAAAATCATGTTGATTTTACTTGTGTATGAGAGTTGTGATGTTACCTTGTCTTGAAAATTACTTTTCAACAGTTTTAAGAGCTGTCTAGAGCCAAATGTATGTCTCCATTCCTGACCACCCCCCCACCTCACTGATTTGTATATACAGAGAGTTGGTTGTCTCTATTTGCAATAGTTACGTTCTATAAAGTTGCACTGAATGAGCAAATACCGAACCATTGCTCCTAGGCTCCTGAGAGCCTCAGATACAATGTTTTTGTCAACCGGTCAATACATAACCTTGTTTTATGTCTGTTTTTGTTTAAAGATACCTTGTTTAATATACACTGTTAATTCATTAACACTGAGCCCACAGCCAAGAGCTGTAACTCACGCAGAGCAAAGCTTACCTAACACATGCATTTTCTCTGGAAGGCACATCACAGCCTTCTTGCGCTCAGGGGCACTAGGCAGCACTTTGGCACTATGCTTGGGGGCTATTTTAAACAGAAAAATCAGCAACAAAAAGCACCCAAATGGGAAAAACATGGCACTAAACAGACCGTGAAAAGGATATTATTTACAGGAGGAGACCTGAAACAAGAAGGCAGGGCGTCTCCTTGTTCAACCTAGGAACGTGTGCATTTGGCAACTCAAAGTTTTCATCTCTCTGCGCATGTCTGTGAGTGACCGTGAAAGCACTGTGAGTACTGCTTCTGGTATCACAATTACATTTTAGCAAGTAGATGAATTTGCAATCGTGGAGTCTGCAGATACTAAGGACAGACTGTATTTCTGTATCCACATTCAATGTAATATACATCTCCCCCTTGGTTTCAGGATCCATAAAAACCAAGACCATCTCTATTTTATTCATCATGCTACCTATTTAATACCTATTTGTATTTATTGAAGTAAAAATAATAAGTGCATGGGAAAATGTTCATTATATACTGCTAAATAATCAGTTATAGAACATGTACACTTTGGCTTAATTTTGTGTAAAGAGATGTACAATTCTGCATTAGAATAAACAAAAACAAACCATTGGAAGAGTTACACCAAAATTTGGAGTAGTTATCTCCAAGTGGTGGGGTTATGGGTGATTTTTATATTCTTTTGATGTTTTTCTGTATCTTCCAAAACAAAAATAATAGAAACATATTTCTTTCACCATCACTACAAAACGCCATGAAAATGTGAAGAGCTGCCCTAACTTTCCCAACACGTACAGAAGTCTGAACAATTCCAGGTATCAGAGTCTCTCTAACTTGCAAGCAAATATATTGATCAGCATCCCTCCAGGCTGTTCATATGATGGGGTTTACAGCTCACCCCCAGAGGACCAGAACTCTCCTAGGTAATAATACCTTTTATCTGGTATCTTTGAAAATATGTGGCCAGAATGAAGTTTAATGCTCTTGGCATATTACAGGCATTCCGTTGCCCAATCATTCTGAATCCTAAACTCCCCGCAATACAGAATATCATTCATCTTGTTAGCCACACCTAATTGAGGATGCATGCCCATCCTTGCTTCAAACTTCTGGATGTACCAGCCAGACACGGAAGTGAAATGCACAAGGCTCTGTCCTCAGGGAGTTCAGAGTCCAGGACAGCTCAAGACAGCGGGATGGCCGTGAACTGCCTGCCAGAGGCCTTTAGATGCCTAAACTACCGTGGCTTTGATTAAATGCTTTGGGGTGGGTGCAGGGGCCAAGGGCACATACCATCCCTACTTGGGGTGGGTGCAGGGGCCAAGGGCACATACCATCCGTACTGTAAAAGGCAATTATGGGTCCATTATTGACTTCTCCCTTGGGATCCTCCTCTGGGCTCAATTTTATTGTGCTTAGTTCATATACCATCCTATATAAAATAGCTTGGGCCAACTTTAAATGCACTTTCTGCTTAACCTTCAAATTCAAAAAAGGAATCAATTAATCAGAACCCCTGCCTCCTCCTGTCCCCCCCCACCTTTCCCCCAAGCTATCAGGTTAATCCAGGATTCACAGCTCATTGAAACCTTCGACAGTAGCCGGAGGGCAGGAGTCATAAGAGTTTGGGGTCAGGATGTTATTTCACAGCGATCCCAAGGTCTGAGATATAGGGAAGGTCTCGTAACTCCTGAGGGCTTCCACGTTCCCTAGAGTAAAATGGTGGTGATTATCCCAGTTAGTCTCAGAGTCACGATGAGGATCAATAACGTTTATAAAAGGCTCTAGAAAGATAGTATTGTAAAGGATTTACAAACACAGGTGGTACTGGCCACTTGGACAGGGCGTGGGGTTTTCCTCCCAAAATGAGTTTCCCGAACTGTGGTCTGGATGTCTGCCCGGCTATTACGCCAGGTCAGGAGATGCACAGTTAGGGTCCTCCTTTCTCTGACAGGCTTTCTTTTGCAAACCTTCTTTGGGTCAGGCTCCCAGCTTCCCTCCCTTCTCCATAAAGAATTCCTCCTCCCTTCCCCAGTTCCTCATTGCTTGGGGCACTGTAAGCTTATTCCACCAATGGGGCTGAGACAACAGGTCAAATGGTTATAAAGCAAGTTGAAAGCTAACTGCATCCCAAACACCAACATAAACCCCATATTAATTAATGAGTTCAATGTAACACATGAAACTATTAGAAACACCAACTTGGTAATAGTTTTTATCTCTGATAGATGCCTTGTTGGGTCACTTAAATTTTTGTCTCTGTGTTTTTCTGCTTTTCCAAATTTTCTGCAGTGTAGCACGTATATCTCCACAACATCCATGCATTCAACACCAATTTACTGAGTGCCTACTATGTGTCAGTCACGATTCCAGGCACTAGTGACCAGAACGGATGAAGCTAGAGTGTCCTTGGGGAAGCACAAAGTCTAATGGACAGGCATGCAGTAAACAAACAGACACAAATAATTAGATAATCACAAACTGGGATAAGTTCTGTGAACAGTGGCATAAACTGTTCGAAGGGGGAGTGGGAAGGAGACTAACTTATATTAGGGTGTCAAGTAGGGTCTCTCTGTGAAGTGACCTTTAAAGCGACATGCAAAGGAGAAGGATGAATGAGCTGGTGAAGAGTGTGAGTGGGCAGAGAGTTCCAGGGAGAGGGAACAGCTTGGGCAAAGGCCCTGAGGCACGGAAGAGGGTGGCCATGGTGTTTTTGAAGAACAGAAAAAAGACTAGCGTGGCAGCTGGCACACGTGAGCGAGGCAGAGGCAATGCAGAAGTGGAGGTTATGAATAGACATGAATTAAAGCAGACTTGAAATATCACTTCATGCCTATGAAATGGTCAAATTTTTAAAAGATGACAGTATATAATTTTGTCAAGGGTTACACTAAAAGTGCTCATATCATTAAAAAAATAGCATAATTATTTCATTGACAGCAATCTGTGAAATGCAGCAAAAGCCATAAGGACATCTCTACCTTTTAATACCTTACTCCTTGAAATTCAGCCTAGAATATCATTCAAACAGAAGGTTACAAGGCAGGAAGATGGTGACATTTTGGAAACACCCAAATATCCAACAATACAGGAATTGTTAAGCAAATTCTGGCAATTAAGACTCTATGGGACACTAAGAAGCCATTAAAACAATGTTGAAGATTCCTTAAGAACACGTAAAATATTTACTTTATGGTGTTGAGTGACAGGCGGGGACATGAGGCATAATTACATAAGAATGGGGTCAATGATTGAAAAGGAATATGCACTTACAAAGAAATCAATTGGTATATGAGATATATTTTCTACTTGCTTTGCTGTAGATACTACATTATTCTTTTCAAGTACAAGGATGAGGAGGACAAAGAAGGAAGAACAGCAGCAGATACCATAGTAGCTGCAGTAACTGTACCCGCTTTTAGCCCTGAGCCCAGCTGGAAAAGGACTGGTGGGAAGAGTTACACGCGTCTAATGATTCAAGACATCCCCTGCTAGGGAAGTCTACAGGGTGGATGGACATCCACTCGTTGGTGGGTCCCCACAGACCCTCCTGCCACAGCTCCACTTAAGACGCTCAAAATGACTGAGGGTCAAGCCAGTGGTGGGTATGATTTAGAAACCACCACTGACTGACGCTCTGGTTTCCCTGCTTTCTGGCACGCGCAGCCAATTCCTCCGCATCCAGCCCGGTTTGTGCTCCCTGAGGCACAGACCATTCCACTCTTAGTGTAATGAGGTCTCTGCATTCCAGAAGGCCAGTGATGGGCAAGGCACCCTGGGATCTCCCTGGCTCTGACATAATTTTGGCTGAGGGTGCACGCCAAGCTCTTGAAATTGTCGGCCCTCCCAGATCCCTTTGGGAAGCGGCAAGTGGCTACCCTTTGTCCCTTGGACCCACTGCAGTGAAGATCTTAGGGTTTACTGGTGAGGAGGGCCTGGGCAGGGGGAGAGAGAGAGAGAGCCTCTAGGCTGTTAAATTGCCTGAAGCTCCAATCTACTAAGCACCTACTAAGTTCCAGGCGTTGTACCAGGCACTTACAGTTATATAGCCAGGTGGGGTAAGAGCAGGGATTAGAGTCAGACTTGATAGGCTCTAACCTCAGCCACTTCCTAGTAAGCTTCATGACTTGCAACAAAGTACTTAACCTCTCTAAGCTTTGGTAGTGACGGTGCTGATGGCCCGTACCTTCCTTTTTGGGGCTGCAAGCAGATTCACTGCAATATTAGCCATCATTAATATTAATGACCCTTATTTCTATCCAGTGAGATAAGCAGTATAATCCCCATTTAACAGATGGGTAACCGGGATCAGAGAGGTTAAGCAAACTGCCCAAAGCTGTCTAGCATCCTAAGGGCAGAACCTGGATTCCAATTCAGATGGAGCTGTAGGGAGACTCCTCATCCGGCTACCCCTTTCTCATCTGAGCAGGGAGTAAAGCTTGGTTTGCATCCCAGGGCTCAGCAAATGTGCAACTGTTCTTGCACCTTCCAAGAATGTCAATGATTTACTAACTATGATAAAAATAATCTCTCACGTTTATACAGAGTGCTTTAACACTTATAATAATCTTTCACGTTCACATTTGACTTTAAGGGGGAAACCTGCTTTCAAGTTGTATAAATTTTATATAACATAGCAAAACAAAGAAAACATTTACAGTGACCCATAATCTCACTTATGTATATATATTATATATACACACATACATACACATATATCCCTATAAATGTAAATATATACCATATACAGGGTATGTGTTGTCTGTATGTGTGCATGAGAGCCCATAGACTAAAATACATTTTTTAAGGGAGGGTTGGTCCCATTAAAAGAAAGCCTTTGGTCTCAGCTAAGATCTCTTAGCTGCCCTCCCTACACTCCCCCTTTAATGTTCACCTCAATGCAAAAGATGTGCAAAGACAGGACCTGAAGTTGGGGACCTCTCCGGAAATGAGAAGAAGTCTTTGCATCACCTGTAGGTGATCTGGGAGAGAGAGGAGAGAAAAATGGGAAAAATCCCTGCCCACCGAAAGGACTTTTAAGGCTGTGAAAGGATTCTGAGTTGTCTGCTGGTCAGCCCTGCAATGTCATCTCTTGCCTGTGCCCCTCCCCCCCTCCCAAGCATCAAGAGAGGTACTGCTGCTGCAGAAAACAGCCTGGTGCTCATGCAGCTTTGGGACAGCAGTAGAGAGGGGCCAGTTTCACATTTGACCCCATTAGGACAGCCCGGAAAAACAGAGTGATGCTCTGGAACTCAGAGCAGGCAGTGAATAGGGGCCACAGGTGCTCCCCTGGGAGTCTCCAGATGTCTTCGGGGCAGGATCAAACCAAGTGCAGGATCTGGAATGGGGGATTCTGCTCAATACTTCGTAGCTCTAACTGACAAATGGGCACCAGCTGAGAAATGGCCTGTGTATTTATATTTCAAAAAATTGAGACAGTAATTACACATGTGGTTTCGTAAGCTTTTTTTTTTTTTTTTTTTTTTTTTTTATACTTACCATAGCATGAACCCATGCCGTTAGATATTCCCTGAAAACATGGTTTGTAATATCGGCATAGAATTCCACCGCGTGCATGCATAAAACTTTACCTAACTATGTCCCTATTGGGGCAGTTAGGTGATTTCCAAGTTTTTGCCTTTATAAATAATACAGTGATGACCTCCATGTACACAATTCTTTTTCAGCAGCTCTGATTAGTTTGTTAGAAAAAAAATGAGCAAATTGTCCTCTAGATACACTGTGCCAGCTAACCCACCTGCAGAAATGCCTGCTTCCTTTGTCCTTGACAGCGCTGGTTATTATCACTTAAAAGTAGATACATTTTGGTAATCTTACAGGTTAAAATTCACTTATTTGATTATCTGGACATTTTAAATTTGTTTTTCACCATTCATATATTGTGTGGCGGTTACCTATTTATACCTATTTATACCTTTTAGGCCTTTCTAAACAAAAATCAGTGTGATGACATTTTTATTGACTTATTAGAGCTCTTTATGTGTAAGAATATTATCCCTTTTTTCTCTATTTTGTCACATAGTTTTCCACACTCAGTTTACCTATTTGCTTTCTGAATTTTGTTAGTATAGCATAGGAGATTTTTCTTCTTCTTCCTTTTTTACATAATAAATTTGTAAGCCATGACTCAATGGTGGATGCATTTCCTTTTAATGAACTGTAATTCCTTCCTCATACAGAACAATATTTTCTTTATTTTCTTCTAGTTCTTGCTTTTTTCTGCTTTTAACTTCTTAATCGATCCAGAATTTATTTATTAGCATATCGTGATATCTATGCAATGCATTCTATTTCAATTCCAAATTATTAACCAATTACAGATATACTATGTTTATATGAATTCTCCATGCAAATAAACTTTGAAAGCCAGTTTCACTCTATGCTGGATTATTTTCTGGGCTTTAATTTTTTTTTTTTTTTGCGGTACCCAGGCCTCTCACTGTTGTGCCCTCTCCCGTTGCGGAACACAGGCTCCAGACGCGCAGGCTCAGCGGCCATGGCTCACGGGCCCAGCCGCTCCGCGGCATGTGGGATCTTCCCGGACTGGGGCATGAATCCGTGTCCCCTGCATCGGTAGGCGGACTCTCAACCACTGCGTCACCAGGGAAGCCCTGGTCTTTAATTATTATAGCTATAATAAACACAGGTATTTCACAGTGAAATCCACCCCCCTCGCCAAACCACCACTTTTAAAAGTGTTCTTCACTACACTCTCCTATATATTCTTTCAGATCAATTTTGAAATCACTCTGTCAAGTTCCAAAAAGAATCTCATTAGGGCTTTGATTGCAATTGTATTAAACCCATAAATTAATTTGGGGAGAACTGATATCTTCACAATATTAAACTTGCTAATCCAACAACATGATATATCTCTCCATTTATTCAATTCTTGTTTTATCATCCTCGATAAAGTTTTGGGTGTGTGTTTTCATATAGTTTCTGCACATTTCTTGGTTTTCTCCTAAGTATTTATATTTTAATTGCATTTGAGAATAGGATACGTTTTGTTATTTTTTTATAATGGTGATTACTGGCATATAGCTATTGATTTTTGTTTATTTGCTTTGTGTCCGACCATAATACTGAAATCTCTTAGTAGTTCTAATAGCTTTTTTTTTTTTTTGGTTTAGTTTATTCTCTTAGGCTTTGAGGCTATAAGAACATTTTCTGCCAGAAATAACAAAGTGCCTTTCCATTCCTAGCTTACCCAGAATTCTAATCTGTAATGAAGGCTGAATTTTTTCAAATTACTTTTCAGTCTCCCCGGAGAAGGTCAGATGGTTTCATCTTTTGACCCACTGATACGAAGCATCAGACCAATAGTTTTTCTAATATCCAACTTTTTTCATTGGTGCATTTCTGATCACGGTGCCTTATGCTTTCATTATGATGCTGGATTTCACGGGTCATATGAGGAAGAGCTGGAGCTCTGCAGCTATGTAATTAGAAGTTCAATTCCCAGCTGGGCCACTTCGGCAGGTATATGGCCTTGGGTCAGTCACTTACCTTCCAGTCAGTGGAGGAAATTGTACCCACCCTCCTAGTGCAAGAATGACAAATAAAATAGTTACTTGTAACAAGCTCAGTACAATGGCCCTCAGTGTGCGGAAGATACTCAAGCTACCATACTCAAGGGTAGCTGCTGTTTTCATTACTATTATCATCCATTTTCTTTGTGCTGTTATTTCAAGATTTCCATCAGTACAGGAATGACTGACCTCCAATTGTAATATATTTGGGGGCCATGTCTTGAGTCCAGCTAGCTCGATAAACAAACACTGTTAGCTTTTATTCTCATTAATACCTCTCTGTGGCTCACTTTTTCTTTAAACTCAACCTTCAAAGTTAGGAATGATGGGGGAGTGTTTACCAGGGTGCGTTTGCTGACCTATTGTACTCCATCTCCCAGGTGGCCCTAGTTCTCTGGGGAGCAGAGGGTCGCAGAAAAATCTAAGCGTAACAGGATGTTTAATAGGGCTTTTCTTGTCACTTTGGAATTTTACCCAAGGCTACAAAACCAAGAAGAGTAAGGAGTAAGTGCTGGCCCGTTCTACAGAGAACAGCTAAGACACTTCCAGATGTCCCTTCCAGAGACTGCTAAGAGGTGTCCAACTGGACCCTCACTCTTTGCTCTGATACCACGCTCAGCCCATCCAGTAAGGAGACGGTACAGGCTGGGATGAAAGTCCCTGAGGTTGTGAATTGCAGGTGTAAAGTGAGAAAACTTTCTTTTCTCCTCCTCTTCCCTAAGCCAAGTGGGAGCGGGGTCTAAGGTAACCACTTGTAGGTACTATGTGTGCAGTGGGAGGGAGGGGAGAGGGTCCACAGGAAGAGGAGATGGACATCTCGTGCCCTAGCAGATGCTTTGCTCCTCTGCAGACGCTTCTTGTCACATGCAGCAGCTCCTGAACCAGGTGTGATGAGAAGAGGCCTTCCCTCCTCTTCACCCCCTTGGAGGTAACTCTCTCCAAGGTCCTACCCTCCAGGGAAGAAAGGAAGCGTCAAAGCAGCAGAGACACTGGCATGGGGGAGGGAGGGGAAGTGAAGGAACAGTCAGCACCCCGTCTCCGAGTCATTTAGAGGAAGAGGTGGCCACAGTCCCTCTTCTGTGGCTGCCTTCAGTCTGGGATCAAGTGCACTGCTCGGGTGATAAGGTCCCTTTGAGCATGGTATGGCCTGCATGGGAGACCTCTCCTCCCCTAGTTTCTCACAGTGTTAATGAGTTCTCCGTGAATCTTTAAATTTTGCTTTGATTCTGGGTGGAATGGTGATTCTACTTCTACTGGCTAACCTTGCTGTGTTTCCCTAAGATTTATGGACCATCCCACCAAGATCATAGCAGATGAGTTAGATGTCTGTGCTCATACCACCATCCTGCCCAGAAGGAAGTTTCCATTTACTTCTAATTCAGAGCCCTACGAGTTAAGCCAGGTTATGCTACCCGCACCTTACAGAGCGAAACTGACGCTTACAGAAATGAGAAAAATAAAAATAAAAGCCTCACAATGCTAGTTACGTAGCTCTGTTCTATTTTCTAGACCCTGAATTCCTCTTTCCCTCTCTCTGTCCCTCCACTCTGCCCTAGAACTGCAAGCTAGACTAAAAACACACCAATCTGAGGATGCTCGCTGCAGAGGGTCAGGACTCACCTCCACTCCCTGTCTGCCAAGGCCTCATTCCCACTAGCCTTGGCCTCCCAGAAGACAGAAGGGTCTGGAAAGCATGCTTCTCTCTCTTACTTAAGACTGGAGACAGAATTATAAAAGGACAATTCCCATCTCCCCCTCCCACATTATCAAGAACCACTGCAGCCTCCTCTAGGTCCTGCAGCCACACGTCAAAGACTCCGGAACACCTGCAGAGCCACTCATCAGAGCTTCTGCGTGAATCCACTGCTGAGAAAGTGAAGGGAATAGCAACTGGAGAAATCCTCTACAGCAGGGTCCATGATGCTACAGTGAAGGGAATCTTCCCAGGTCTGAGATTATTTCTAAAAACTGTTCATTAAAAGGGGCTTCTGTGTCCTGGGTTCTCTGCTAGGCAGATAACTTGTCTCACTGAAGCCTCACAACACAGTGGTATACTGTAATCTCTCACAAATGGAAGAAAAGAAACTGAGGCACCGACAGGAGAAGGAATTCACCCATGGTCATCCAGCTCACAAGTGCCAGCTTGAAATAAAAATCAGAATCTTTTTAGCTCTAAAGTCCCTCTTCTTTTCACTGCTCTGAAGTCCCTCTTCTTTTCACTAAATTCTAATGACTACCCTCACTTCACTGAGCCCAGCAATTGGAATTTCTCTTTTTTATCCCCTTGGAGAAAAGAGCAGGGCAGACACATATCACTTCAAGTAGAAATCCATAAATATGTAAATAAAATATAATGTGCAATCAACCCTCAGGTGGAGGCAATAGGAAGAGAGCTCTCCAAATCAGCAGTGCATGTCGCGTGTCTGGCTGTATCAAGTCGCTTTTCACTTAGAGAGCCTGAACCCTGTGAGACCACGATGAAGTGGACTCCCAGGCAAGGGCCCTTTGATTTACAAGAGTAAGCAATCACAGGGGGATGTATCATCACTTGGCTTGCTGGATTGTTGAGTTGTGATTCCATAGCTATGATGTGAAGAGAGCTGCCCAGGGTCTGGCTGAAACACAGCTTTTGGGGAAAGAGATTTCTGGAGCATAAGAGAGAAAACTTTAGTTGCTATAGACCTGTTTTTGAGATATGGAGGAACAGGTCACCCGAAAGTAAAACCAGAATCCGTAAGTGAGTGTTGCATGGAGGCAGATATGGGTAAAAATGAGGGAGAGTTTCTGAGTGATCATTTTAAGACATCAACAAGCAGGCGCTCGGGCCATTAAAAGTGGTACCTGCAGAAAAGATGCGGGGCCAGGTTGGACCAGTATGGTGTCTGCACCTCTTTTCTTCTCACCTGCCTTCCCCGCTTACTGACCTTGGGCCCTATCGTCAACGCCATTGGCCTTGGTTCTCCTTGTGGACTCCAGACAGTTGATGCAAAGAGCCCGCCTACTGCCCCTACTCTTTCAACCTAATGGATACTCTCTGCTCCTAACTAGGACCCCATCCAGAGTTTTATGATAACTAGGCCAACACTGGGTACTGAATAATAATAACCACCCAGGATCCCCAGCAGTGACCTGGTCTTCCACGGGAGAACATGAGCACCCCCATCAGAGGTGGCATTCAAGGTGAGACTGGGTGGGCACCAGAGTGCCCCTCTAGGACCCAGCTCCTATGACTGGACGTCCGCTATTGCGTTTGTGCCAGAGAAAACCACCTGTTGCTCTAGACCAGAAAATCTCTGAGAGTCCAGACTACAGTATGATCATCGTGTTCTGAAATGGGATTTCCCGTGGGATGATGAAACACAACAAAAGAATACGGCCCACCCTTCCAAATGCCAGTCAGTCCAGAGAAGTGGACAAGTAAGGCTTCCTGTTTTGATATCATTACTCATAATCATAACATCCATAACAATAATAGCAACAAATAAGGATCTGTTTCATTACAGGTATCTAAAGAGCGTTTTGAGCTTTTCAAAGCACTTTGAGGTACATGATCATGTTTGCTCCCCAGGCTTATATCTCAGGAACGATGGCGAATGATTCAACTGACCAAAAGGAACAAAATGATGAATAGAAAAAAAAATATATGAATGGGGCATCTCAAGAGAATAGCATGAAGAAAGAGAATTAAACTGCTTTCATTGGTACAAAGATGTCCTTTTGATTTTCAAATCCAGGTGCAACCTGGTAGTTCTCCTGGAAGAAGAAGAGAGAACGTTCTGGTCTCTCCTGAGCTCCAGGTTGACCTATACCATCACCTGCTGTACAGCTGCACCTCAAACACAACATATTCAAACCTGGGCTGGCTTTCTCGCCCCTAAAGCGTCTTCTGTGTTTTCCATCTCAGAAGACAGCTCCATCACTCATCTCCCAGGCACCCAAACCAGAAGCCTGGGAGTGTCATCTATGGCTCTCTTCTCTTATCCTCACATTACTAGGTTCCTATCTGGTAAATCTGTCCAGGCTCTGGCTTAATTGGCTAAGGGTCTTGCTATGAACTCTAGACTACTGGCCTGGGACACTGCACTGTAACTAAACTCTTGACAATCTCTCCCCTTAAGGGTTAGAACCTGCTCCCAGTGCCCCAAGAATCTACCTAGTGACGTGGCAGAACCAGAATCATCGCCACCTGCCCTCGCTGAATTGGGCCTCCTGGCATCTTCTTGATACCTGAGCTTGTAGCTTCCAGTTGCATGCCTCTGCCACCAGTACCTAGCACAGAGCTGGGCACGTGGAAGGGACTCAGCAGACGTTTGATGAGCAGGACTACAGCTGCAGTGCACGGAGGCTATTCATGCTCAGCTTGTCTCCGTAGTTACCAGTCTCTTTATCACTCAGTCCCACCCTCAAGAGAACATTTGCGGAGGAAACTCCATCAAACCATGCGATGGAGAGTTCCTTAGGCCAAGAGATTTAGTTGTAAGGAGGTAATTGACTTGTGAGCTTCATCTGATGGTTCTGTGCCTCAGTTTTTTCCCATCTACCTCTCAGAACTGCCTCAAGGATCAAGCAATGTAATGGGCCTACTACCAAAGTGGCATCTGGGTATGACACTGTACCAGTGGTTCTTAAATGTGGGTGTGCACCAGCATCCCTCAGAGAGCTCCTTACAGCACAGATCTCTGGCCTCCATCCCCAGAATTTCTGATTCACTAGGTCAGGGAACAGGGCCTGAGAATTTGCATTTCTAACGAGTCCCCTGGGGATGCCGATGCTTTTCGTTCAGGATAAAACTTTGAAATCCACTGCTCGAGATCATTTTAACAGCATTGCTCTTCCCACGCCAAACTTGTTTTCCTCCACAAAGTGTGCTATTTCGATACCTGACTTGATGCTTTCCTCTCTTTGCTGTTTTGTCGGAATCTTAACCCAGTCTGTAAATTCCTCTGGGCAGAAATTATACCTTCCACACTCCACACTCTCTCATTTTCTGTTTTGTAAAATAATGAGTACATTTCCAGTATGATTAATAATAGAACAGAGAAAGGGGGAAAAAACTCAGACTACCAACCCCAATAAACAGCCTCCACAAGTGGATATCAGCCCTGGAATTCTCTTAAACATTAATTATGAGGCAAAGAACATTCTACTATCAGTAGCAGTGAGGAAAAGATGATTACCTCTTTGATGACACATTTTGTAAAATGTGGGTTATTCAAGATTTTAGGCATAGCTTACTTAAACATCGATATTTTTTGAAATATAAAACCACAAACAGCATTTTCAACTCATAATTTTTATACTGAGAGTCAGACAATCGTGTTTTCAACATGTAAAATCCGTTACACAGCCGCGGCAACAGTGTGCAACAGATTGTAAATTTTTATTGAGATGATCCTCTTGCGACTGAATTTCAAAATGCATTATACGATCATCAGAAAATAAGTCCACGGGGGCTGCTAAAGTGCTCTGAATATCATTTATAAAGATCAAAAACCCTGGAAACCCCGTAGAAAGAGAAAAGTCTCATCGGCAGGATCAAATCAATTATTTTTACGGGTGAATACTGAATTGCAAAGCTGAGATAAGGTATTACCTGGTCTAATAACATATCCTTATGTCTTTTTAAAGTAGTAAGTTTTGTAATCAAGTTTCAATGAGGAATTTTACCAAAGGCCTGTTTTTGAAACTTATCAAGAAAATGGCATCTCCGTTCATCGTGGTGGTTCAATAACATTCAAAGGAATATTCCCAAGCAAAGGAAATACTCACTAACTCTGGGTTACATGCTACCAAGACACACTACTGAGATATTTCAGAATGGTTACACTCAATTCTGCTATAACGCTTACTTTGAAAATGCGAATGTCTTCCAACATGATTGACATATTAGGGAACAATGTGAGGAGAGCGTGAATTTCACATTTGCTATGTGAGATTTTGTACACAGAAACACTAGTGAAGCAGAAAACCGCACCCAGCTGGACTGAGTCACATAGGAACACACAAGACGCGCCCACCTCAAACATCTACCTGCTTCCTTCGTTCACTGTGTGTGTTACAAGCCACACTGATCCACACATGGTGTCACAACTTACTGCCACTTTCAGACAGCCCTCCTCCACCACTGCACAGTAGCTCATGGGCTGCAGCCTTTCTGATACCCACTTCCACAGGCAAACTCCAGGACGTTTCACGGTAACACCCCATTTGTATTACAGTATTTACGCATATCTTAGCCATTAACACGTGTACAATTGTGCTGCTATTTTTACTAGGTTCCTCTCTTTTTGGTGTGTCACTGATGAGTGCTGTGCCCCAGCCCCATTTTCTCCCATAAGCCCAGTGGTTTTTACTGCATAACTTTGAATAGTGCAATGATTTTTAGGCACACGTATGTTGCATGACAGCAGAACCGACTGTGTTTTACTTTTTTGTTCCATGGAAGTCACTGTGCTGATGGGTCCTTCTCTCCCCACCCAGAAGCCATCAAGGATTCCTTTTCCCTCAGAAGTCAACGGCTCATGTTGCCACTTCCCTGGTCCCCCACTGGAGCACCCCCAGCTCTGTACACCACATGATCAAGGGCATTCGAGTCAGGGAACCTGAGTGCAAATCCTGAGTGTGCTGTTGGCCAATTCTATGACTTTGGATAAAACTTTTAAAAATATTGAGTCTCTATTCTTTCATTTATATATGAGATAAAAGTACTTACATCAAATGGTTACTTAGGAAAAATGAGATAAAATAAATAATGCGATTTGCAGCAAAAAACAAACAAACCCATAAAACACTGAGTCCTTTTAATTTCTTGAGTTGCATTTGAAGCCAGAACATCTCAGGGGTACAGTCAGGGGTACAATCCCAGACAACACCCCTTGTTAGAAACACCACAGAAGCCTAGAGCTCTTGGGGACAGATACAAAGAACACTCCCATACACAGCCCTAGTCAGCAAACTCTTTAGCAGTATCCGGAAACCTCTGAGAAACCGGGAGCCTGGCTGGAGGGAACACTGACCAGGAGCCTGTAGGGATGTAGAATCCAAAGGACCCTTGGACAGAGAGTCTCAGCCCAGACTCCTAAGTAGGTGCCAGAAACCCCCAAGGGACACAGAGGTGGGAGGCTCTCAGGAACTAAGGCATTTCCAGAATCCACTGAGAGATGCTTTCAGAGCCAGGAGGCACTCAAGATGCAGCTGGCACCAGGAGCCCCTCAGAGACAGAACCAGAACCAGGAGCCCTCGGGGACACTGTCAAAACCAAGAGCTCATTAGGGTCACAGGCCCAGCCCAGAGATCCTCAGGGACAAAAATAAAATCAGGAACACCTGACATACACAACAAGAATCAGAACCACCCAGAGACATAGACCAAATGAAGCCTCAGGTCACATGGTCAGAGCCACGAGCCCCCAGAGATACAACCAGAGCCTGGAACCTTCAGAGACACAGTCAGGAGCTCTCAGAGAAGCAGGCCCAGGAGCCCTCAAAGAAACAAGGCCAGGAGCCCTCAGAGACACTGTCAGCACTAGGAAGGCTCAGACACACCAGTGGCACCAGAAGCCCTTGCAGAGAGAGAGGGAACCAGTGTCCCGGGAAACACTGTCAGGACCAGGAACCTCTCCATGACACAGCTAGAGTCAGGTGCTTCTTAGACTCCCAGTCAAAGCCAGGAGGTCCCCAGAGATGCCTCTGGAGCCTCTAAGGCAAGACCATTTTTTATCACAACAGGAAGCACACTCATACCAAAGTGGAGGAATGACTGTCACAGGAGCAATCACGCCCAGCAACTGCCCAACCTCTCAAAACGGAGTCAGGAAGAGTCCTACCTGCACACTTGGTTCTGGTGGTGAGGGGAGGCCCTGGCGGTCCCGTGCCCCCTTCCCCTGGTCGCGTGAGCAGCACCCGGATCTCATACTCCACATCGGGGTCCAGGTGCCACAGCTTATAGTTGGGAGAATCGACGATGTGCGTCTCTGCCCAGGTGCCGGTGGTGGTGCGGTACTCCACCTCCTTCAGGATGATGGGGCCGTCTCCAATGATGGAGTTGGCATTCGGCTTGATCCACAGGTATGTGGCCCCCACGGCCAGCAGCTCTGGGGGGGCGATGGGTGTGGGAGGCTCTGAAAGACAGGAATCAGCAAAGGATGTCAGACCCAAACGGTTTATAGAGCAGACTCCAAACATGTGAGGACAAAGGACAGAATTCCGGACAGCCATAGAAAACAGCCCAAATCCCTTTCTCAACCCATTCACGTCCTACTTTAATTAAATCATTGTATGTAAATACCTGAATCAGTATTTCTTAAGTAACTATATTCAACACCTAACTGTATCTGCTTCATTTAAAGAAAGGAAAGAATGACGGCCATTGTGAGGAAAAGATTTTTCTTGAACACGGCAAAGATGCCTGGGGCAATAGTCTCTTTTCTATCCTCAAATGAGAACCTGCCTTTACTAAAGCGGAGTTTGGTTCAAAACCCAGGAGAGTCAGGAGTTTACAAACATTTCTTTTATAGGGACACGTAGATTGTTAGTGCATGTTCTTCCAAATAGTGATAGGAGCCTAAGTAGCAAAGGGATGATGGCATAGCAGGAATTCAGCTTCTTCCTCAACCCTAGCAATCTCCTCCAGCAGAGAGAGGGGCTCTGGCCACAGTGACCCCAGTGGGAATCAAGGGTCAAGGGAAAAGTCATGCTGAGTAATCTTGGATCTTCTATGTGTTGCCATCTCTCTTCCATTAAGTTCTGTAACTTCAGCTAAACAGACCAGAATTTCAGCAAAGCATGAATGGTGGCCTCTTTCCGGCAATTTTTAGCTCACTGGCAAATTATCATTTACTTTATCCTTATTTACCAGAAAATCTCAGCTGCATCACTTTGTGTAATTCTTGGGACATTATCACCTCCGTTTTAATGAATTAAAAAACTGAGAACCCAAGGGATCAGATCACCTAACCAAGATAGTGGAGCAGGTAAGGCAGGATGGAACCCACATCTGATGCCTTTCAAGACCAGCTCTCCCTTTGGAAAGCTGTTTGCCTCTCGATACCCATTTTCTACAGATCAATGTGGATATATTTATTTTCATTTGTAGCAAAAAATGGCAGTGGGACAACAATAAAGAAGTGAGAAGAAAGAAAAGATAGGCCCCGTTCCCTACTACCCAAAATAATCACCATTTTTATCTCTCCATGTTCCATTCCAATTTCTATGCGTATACTTAAACCCTTTTTTTTGTGGCTACAGTAACACACAGACCCAATGTAGATTTTCTTTCCTTCCCTCACTTATTAGATCCAAAGGACTTTGTTTATATACTATGTGGATTTTACCATGGCTGTCTTTAATAGTGATAGAACAATCCATCAGATAATCACACTAATTATTCTCCGATCGTTGGGCACATGAGTTGTTTGCAGCAATGAACATCTCTGTGCAAATGATTCCAGTCCATCTCGTCTCATATTTTCTTAGGACCAACTTCCAGGAAGGGGTTATCTATCAAAGGGTATGAACAAGTTACTGATTCTTGGAGTAGAACTAGGAAGTGAAGGGTGGGGAAGGCATCTGGGGGTGGAGTACAACTTAGCTGTGCTCAAGAACTTTTGCAGAGCCTCTGAGCTATTCAGGTGGCTAAGGCAGGTATGAATTTCAGTTTGGAACTCAGGTGAGAGCTCTGGGATAGATAGGGCTCATTCAGTGTTTTCTTTCTAATTAATTATCTAGCAACAAAGATTCTCCTGAAAGAGAATAATCATTATGAAGCAGAGGTGGACAATATTTTCTCAGTGTGACGTGAAGCAAATCTTCAGGGACAAGTTCAGATTGCCTCTATTATAGCTGCCATTTGGTCAGAGAAGGAAATTAAGCAGATTAGTCAAGCTAGATGCTTTTCTTTACAAAGCCATGGAGGTTATTACTCAAGGCCTTGTTATCTCAAAGGTGTTTGCAGATTGATTTTTGGATAATTTGTTCCAGGCAGATAATTTCTGGGCTCATCCTCTGTGCATTTTAAATATATAGACCCTTTGATCACCATTATCAACTCTCCAGAGTTCCCATCAGTCTCCAATGAGGCCCCACGGGTGATATTTTATAGCTCTGTGATGACTCTGTCCAATTCCTTAGTATAATTATTCACAGACCAGCTCTGGACAGAATTAAGATCAGCAGGCTTTAATACTTTAAGGCTTGAGCAAGTGGCTACATTAAACTCTCTTCCACTGACTTTCCACAATGGTTTCTGCTCTCCGATTTCAGGCATTAGCAGTAAACTGCTGACCACCAGAAAGAAAATAAAGCATCAATCTTTCCAAATGTTTAGTCCCTTTTCATGTATTTCTGAAGGTAGATGCAAGTATAGTAACCAACATTCCCTCGAGGATATAAATGTCTCCATCTCAAATGACAAACTAGTTTACATGTCCATGTGCAGACTATCCTTCCCTCTGACCCCTCAAGAATTGTCATGAAGTACATCCTAGTGTTTCCTGCACTTGGCACCAAGAGGCCATCAGATTATTCTTGTTTTTCCTGTTTTTAGTGACTTACAGATTTATAAATGGCATTCTTTAGAAGCCACATGTACTAGTGTTCAAAGAGAAAAAAGCAGGAATGAGACACAGAATGATTTTTTTGGTAGGTACCACCTTTTTAAATAATGCACAGAAAGACCGTGTTTATCTGTATCAGTCGCCCTCTCTGAGATAAACTGTTCAGACGGACAGTGCAAGAACTCTATGAAGACATCTAATCCAACCACCAGAGTCATCAGACAGGAGACCAAGGACCAGGGAGAGCCCATGAAGCTAGAAGGAGGTGTAGGCAGCTTTGGATCTCAGGGCCCAGGTAGCATTCCCGCCCATCGTTTTCTCCTCTTGTACTTGAGATGTTTAAGCAATTAACCATGAAGATCATTGAAGGAAGTCTGTAAGAGTAGTCTTTAAGTTTGGTTGATACAAAGGACCTTATGAAAATGTGGTGAGAAGTTCCAGACTTTCCCCAGGAAAATGCACATAAGCCTATTACCTAGAGTTCTGTACATCATTTCAGGAATTCACAAACCCTTCTGAAGCCCCTTCATGAACCCTTGAAGGGTCTATGCTGAAAATAAAGGAAATCCACAGAGATTCTAATGACAGCCCACATGCCCCTAATAGCTGACACTTCTCTGGGACCCTGACCCTTTGTTGCAGGGGCTAAAGGCTGGGAGCACAATCATGTAAGGAAATGGAACTTGATGTAGGGGTCATAGACCTAGTACTTCCAGGCTCCAGGTTCTCAAGCGTTCGGGTGAAAATAAACATGCTAAGATTTCCCCAGGACAACGCCAAGTAAATGTCTAGGTTCCCATGACTATGACCCACCCAGCACGTTCACAGATTCAACATCTGGGCTAAAACATTTGAAGGAAAAAAACATGATTCTACCCATTTAATGTTATAACTTAGGTAGAAATCTTCCACAGAGGCTGTCTTAGTAGCTTGGGTTGCTATAACAAAATACCATAGACTGGGTGGCTTACACAACAGACATGTATTTCTCACAGTTCTGGAGGCTGAGAAGTCCAAGATCAAGGTTCCAACAGATTCAGTGTCTGGTGAGGACCCTCTTCTTGGTTTGCAGACAGCTGCCTTCTTGCTGTGTCCTCACATGGCGCTGGTCTCTTCCTCTTCTTACAAGGGGATTAATTCCATAATGGGGACTCTGCACACACGACCACATCTAAACCGAATCAGCTCCCAAAGGCCCGACTCCTAATACCATCACATCGGGATTAGGGCTTCCACATATGAATGGGCACAGGCCACGTTTTCAAATCCATCTTTCTGTGCATGAAGGGCTTTGTCTAATTGTGGGGTCTTGAGATGAACAACCTGGCAGAGAGAAACTCCCTGTGAAAGAAACCCCAACTGGTGTGTACTCTGTGCCTCTCATGTGCCAGACGGAGTGCTGAGTGTGTGCAATTTAGTGGTGAAAAGAAATACGGGTTGTCTGTACCCATGGACTCACAGGGTAAGGCAGCCAATTAAAGAGGCATTGACAATAATGTGGAATGAGAGTCATGATGGGGTGACAGGAACAGTTATGAGGCCTGTGAAGGGGCCTAATCTAGTCGAGAGCTTAGGGAAGCTCTTGCAGAGAGCACTCACTTGGGCATGATCTACGGGGCCAGAAATTCACATTAAGTCTGTGAGCAAAGAGGCTGTCCTAGGAATCCTGTAGTTCTGAGTTGCTTGGTAAGGTACCATCCAGAGCCAGACTGGTAAACAATTTTTAAAAACTATGTACTCTGCACACCTATTCATTCACTCATTATATAAACATCGAGTACCTGCTTCATGTCACACTCAGTCCTAGCCAGTGAGGATACAGCAATAGACAAAACAGACACAGTCCTGGTTGCCAGGAGCTCACATTCCAGCTTTCGCTCAAGGGCTGAGAGAAAGAGGAATAAGGAGAGAAAGAAGTTAATTCAGAAGCTGCTGAAGAGGAGAAAATCATAGGACAAGCCAGGCCTAGGGCGATGCTTATGGATCCATCAACTGATACACATACATCCAACAGAATACTACACAGCAAGGGAAAGGGAACAAACAACTGATACTCACCATGGACAAATCTCAAAAGAAAATTATGTTGTGCAAAAGAAGACAAAAAAGAAGAATGCATAATGATTCCATGTATATGAAAAGTTCAAGAACAGGCAAAACTGATCTACGGCGATAAAAGCCAGAATTACAGTTACCTGTGGGAACAGGTACTGACTTGGACGAGGCATAGGAGAATTTTTGGGGGTGTTAAAATGTACTACACATTGATTTGCGTGATTAAATAGTAACAACCAGAACCATGTTAACGCTGGTGGGGTGATTTCCTGGAAGGAGGCATAAGAAAACTTTCTGGGGTGATGAAAATGTCCTTATCTTGGCTATAACTGTGTAAGACGCGTCAAACTGCACACTTAAAATATAGGTATTTCGCCGTATGCAAATGATACCTAAAAAAAGTCTAACAAACAAAAACATGGCGTGCCTGTAACCCAGCAGGTGGGTTTGAATTAAGAAGAATGCCACAAAATCTTACTTGGAACTGAACCCCAGAATATTTGGAGGGAATGAGCCTCTAATCCCGTATCATTTCTGTCCACACGATTCCATCAGATGCCTGATTCCCGTGAGCTTTCTTAACAAGAGGTTGTTCAGGCACACATCAGTTCTCATTCATGAGTCTTTTCACATACGAAACTACCAAGCCCTCTCTTCACCTGGTCCCACACCATCAGCTGTGCGGAGCCAGGAGGAAGTGTTTGACATCCGATGGCCCTCTCTGCTGACAAAGGCTGGAACCAAATCAAGAGGGAGGGAGCCTGGTTTTCAGGGAGATGAGATCTGAGTTGGGAGATGGCTCTGGCCCCCTCTAGCCGGGAATAAAAGCACTTTGAGGACAAGAACCCCATGGACCATCATCCCTGAGGCCCGGGCAGCAACTGACCCCGAACAGTCAAGCCTCTCCTTCAACATGCAGGTGGCGAAGTGACCCCTTCGTGCAATTCTGCTTTATCCTCAGCAATCTCCAGACCAACCCTGTCTTTCTCTTTCCTGCTGTGAGCACTTAATAACAGTCTGACTCCCCGGAAGTTCCTACAGAGAGCAGCAGGGCTTCAAATAGCTGGAGAGCAAGCTTTGCGATTGCGTATTGCCTGCTCCAGACAGAAATCAAATATTTTGAGAAAAACTGAATGTTAGTAAGATGTGACGTGAGCCCTGAGACACGTTTAAGGTGAATACGGCCTGGCCTCTGACATTGTCTATCACCCTGTGCCTCCCACTTGATCACCTTTCCAACCTCATTGCACTTACTGACCCATCAGAGTCCACGGGAATACTCCACCCTACCCCACCCGCCAACATACCACACACGCCCACAGGCTATTTTATCATTCCCACATCCACACTTTTGCACACATTTTTTCCCAACTGGAACATCGTTTCTTTTGCTTTGAACCAAACCATGCCCATTTCTCTTTTCAATTCTGCTGCCCAGGCCACAAGGCTAGGCACAGGGTAGGTATTTCAAAAGCATCATGATGGTTAGATTTTCTACCCACTGGCAGGCAATACTTTCATAAAATAAGGCACTGACGATCAAAGAGGAGAAGGGAATCTAGCTTGGGGCCGGGGTCTGCCTTTCTTTGTCTTTCACCACTAGTCAGCTGTGTGACCCTGGACATACCACCCAGTCTTAGTGGTTCTCAGTATTTTCATCTTTAGAATTAAAGATGGTTCAAATTATAAAAGTATCTGAATTTTCTGCCAAGGACCACAGGGATTCTACGTGGATATGTTTACTGACTGACTCTACCCTGGCTGTGTTGTCAGTAGGAGACTCCACTGTCTCAGTCACCTCTGGCCCATGAGGTCCTCGAGCAGAAGACATAATAAGTAGATACCGCATCCAATCCAGAAGTCTGTGCCAACTAGAATTAGTCTTTGTGTCCTAGCCTAACATATGGCCAAGGTTCAAGAAATATGTAACGTCTCATTTTATTGGACAGAGAAAATACTGGACAAGTTTTCCCAAAATAAGAGGTCGAGGTGGCAAGGAAGGGGTGAAAAAGAGAAAGGAGAGTGGCAGAGAGAATAGTGGATGGACATCCAAGCTGGGAACTGGATGTATTTGGGAGAAGGCATCAAACAACTGGAACAGAACAATAATCAAAGACACAGCTAAAAAAAAAATTATTTGAACTAAATGAAGGTCTGAGTTGGTGGACGAGGAAGACCACAGTGGGTTGCAGGAAAAATCAATGACAAGACTCAAACTTAAGCACATACTGGCAATACTTTGAAATACCAGACTAAAGAAAAATTCCCACAGCATCTAGACAAAAACAGATCTCCAGCAAAACAAAACAAAAAGACTAAAAAATCAGTTTCCAGAGTTCAGCATTTCAATTTGAAACACTGGGATGTAACAGTGAAGGTGATAACAGTGATAACCATCACAAATGACAGCAGCAGCAGTTAACGAGCTCTGCGCATTTTTGATGCACCTGTCACTGTTCTTAGTGCCTTAAAATATTAACTCATTTAACCTTCACAGCAGCTCTATGGGTAGCCAATACTATGATTCACGCTTTTCTGAACAGAAGAAAGAGATGCAGACTAAGTAATTTGCCCCATGCCAGACGACTAGTAATTTAAAGAACCAGGCTTAAGGCCAAGGAAGCCTTACGTGGGGGCTCTGCATTCCTAACCACAATAGTATAACACACACACAAGGTTTTAAGAGGATGTTTCATGTCCCAAGAATTTTATGGCCAGCTAAGTTGTGGTGCATTAGGAAAGCCAGTAGATAGATAATTTCAGGTTCTGAAAAATGCAGAAGACATATTATCTACACACCCTTCCTTGGAGAAAAGTTACTTGGAAATAGACCCTAGTCCACATTGGGGTGAGTCGAAATCATTACCTCTAGGATGGGGGAACTGGGATAGCAAAAGGACAGGTCCTGTGGGATAATTACTACCACAGGATTCTTCTTTCTCAGAAAAGAGTCTAGAAGAGAATCACTGCCTCATGCCAGACCAAATGGGAGACAAAACCCAAACTTAAAAAAAAAAAGACAGAAATCCCAATGGCATTTAGATTGTGCTTAAAAGCAAGCAACTTCACTATGAATGGTTAACCCTTGCTTTGGCAATAATTCTGAAAATGGACACAAAAAATTTCTCTGGGTAATTTCTCCCTTAGACAAGACTCTCCAAAGGTACGGAAGTCCAATATTAACTAAATTAAAATGAACCCAAAAAATCCCACCTACCTATGCCTCTTAAAATGCCTAGCCATAAATAGACCAAATATTGGTGTTTTCCTTAGGGTTGTGAGGAAATGAGTACTGTTTTCTTTTTTGTGTGTTTCTACAAATGTCCTCTAATAAACCTGAACTGGGTGTTTATTCCAAAGACAAGCATTTTACTTTTTTTGGGGGGGAGGGGTGGTTAAAAATGTTTATTATGATAAAATATATATGACATAAAATATGTCATTCTAATCATTTTCAGTGTACAATTCAGTGTATTAATTACATTCGCACTGTTGCGCAACCATCACTGCTCTGTGTTTCCAAATCCTTTCCATCACCCCAAAAAGAAACTATAAACATAAGACAATATCTCCCATCCCCCTCTTCTCCCAGCCACTGGGAACCTCTACTCTACTTTCTGTCTCTATGAATTTGCCTACCTAGATATTTCATATAAATAGAATCACACAAAATTTGTCTTTTCGTCACTGCCTTATTTCACATAGCATATTTTCAAGTTCATCCGTATTGTAGCATATATCACAAATGTATTCCTTTTCATGGGTGAATAATATCCCATTGTATGTATAGACGACATTTTGTTTATGCATTCATTTGTTGATACACACGAGTTGTTTCTACATTTTGGCTACTGAGGATAATGGTACAATGAACACGGGAGTCAAATTGACTTTTTTTTTTCTTTTCTTTTTGTGGACATATGTTTTTCTTTCTCTAGAAGTGAATTGCTGGGGCATAGGGAAGGTGTACATGTACCTGTTTCTTTTTTTAATAGATCTTTATTGGAGTATAATTGCTTCACAATACTGTGTTAGTTTCTGTTGCACAACAAAGCAGATCAGCCATGTGCATACACACGTCCCCATATCCCCTCCCTCTTGAGCCTCCCTCCCATCCTCCCTATCCCACCCCTCTAGGTCATCGCAAAGCACCGAGCTGATCTCCCTGTGCTATGCGGCTGCTTCCCACCAGCCAACCGTTTTACACTCGATAGTGTATATATGTCGATGCTACTCTCACTTTGCCCCAGCTTCACCCTCCCACCCCTTGTCCTCAAGTCTATTTTCTATGTGTACCTCTTTATTCCTGTCCTGCCTCTAGGTTCTTCAGATCTTTTTTTTTTTTTTTTAGATTCCATATATATGTGTTAGCATATGGTATTTGTTTTTCTTTTTCTGACTTACTTCACTCTGTATGACAGTCTCTAGGTCCATCCACCTCACTATAAATAACTCAATTTTGTTCCTTTTTATGGCTGAGTAATATTCCATTGTATATACGTGCCACACCTTCTTTATCCATTCATCTGTCGATGGACACTTAGGTTGCTTCCATGTCCTGGCTATTGTAAATAGAGCTGCAGTGGACATTTTGGTACATGACTCTTTTTGAATTACGGTTTTCTCAGGGTATATGCCCAGTAGTGGGATTACTCGGTCACATGGTAGTTATATTTTTAGTTTTTCAAGGAACCTCCATACTGTTCTCCATAGTGGCTGTATCAATTTACATTCCCACCAACAGTGCAAGAGGGCTCCCTTTTCTCCACACCCTCTCCAGCATTTACTGTTTGTAGTTTTTCTGATGATGGCCATTCTGACTGGTGTGAGGTGACACCTCATTGTGGTTTTGATTTGCATTTCTCTAATGATTAGTGATGTTGAGCATCTTTTCATGTGCCTCTTGGGCATCTGTATGTCTTTCCTTGGTGAAATGCCTATTTAGGTCTTCCACCCATTTTTTAACTACATTGTTTTTTTGATATTGAGATCCATGAGCTGTTTGTATATTTTGGAGATTAATCTTTTGTCTGTTGTTTCATTTGCAAATATTTTCTCCCATTCTCCCATTCTTTTTGTCTTGTTTATGGTTTCCTTTGCTGTGCAAAAGCTTTTAAGTTTAATTAAGTCCTATTTGTTTATTTTTGTTTTTATTTCCGTTACTCTAGGAGGTGGGTCAAAAAAGATCTTGCTATGGTTTATACCTAAGTGTGTTTATCCTATGTTTTCCTCTAAGAGTTTGACAGTGTCTGATCTTACATTTAGGTCTTTAATCCATTTGGAGTTTATTTTTGTGTATGGTGTTAGGGAGTGTTCTAATTTCATTCTCTTACATGTAGCTGTCCAGTTTTCCCAGCACCACTTATTGAAGAGGCTGTCTTTTCTCCAAGACAAGCATTTTAAATAAGTAAAGTGTTCTTATATGTTGAGCTTTTCTAACCGGGTGGGACCTCTGTCGGGGTTCTATGCCCTCCACCACTAGGAGTATTTAACAGTCAACCTCCCCTCTCATCTGCCCAGGTAGCAGGTACCAGGTACCAGAAATCAAGAACCAGAACCGTGTCCATCTGCCAAGCCAATTCCCCACCCATTGCTCCTAACAAGGAGAGATCCTGGCCGCTTCTGGCACTGCTCAGAGGTCTCCACCATAAGTTGAGACTTGATTTCCGAACGGTCCTCTCATCATAGCAACTATTATTTTATAGTACTTTACCTGCTTCCTCATCATCCTTCTTCCTCCGGTGACCCCACAAAGCAGACATTTTACAGGTGAGGAGACCACAAGGCTCAGCTACTTTAGGCAGCCCGCCTAATCTCACACAGTGAGTGAGCAGAGCTGCGTTCAAACCCAGGCCTTCTCAAAGTCTGCACTCTTTCCTCAATGCTGCACAGACCCTCTTTGTGCTGCAAGTATTGATACGAAAAGCGTGCTTCTATGTCAGCTCCCCAGCCTGTCAATTCAACAGAATGAAAGTGCTCACTAAGGACTAGCTGCGTGCCAGGCACTCTGCTAAGGACTTTACCTGCATCATCTCATTCAATCTTCTGGCAGGGGTTATTATCAATCCCATTTTAAAAAATTAATTGTAAAAATCCTGAAGCTTAAGGAGGCTAATGGCTCAGAATTACAAGGCTAGTAAGAAAAGGAACCAGGATTCAAACTTAGGAAGATCCCAGAGCAGCGCTCATAATCACTACATTATACCATCTCCTGCTACTAGGATCCCCACAGTTGAGGAGGATGAAGTGATTTATCTTTCAAGGTCACAGAGAAGTGGTTTTGGTGAGAAGGAGAAGCCAGAGCCGGTAACTAGCCAGTATTCTGTTAACCCAGCAGCAGCATGAGTCAACTGTCAGGGAACCACAGATGTGGAAGATACATGAGAAGTCATCGAGCGCTCCCCGCCGGATGCAGAAGTCCCTAACATTAGCTATGACTAGTTGTCCACACAATTGGTGAAGAGCTTTAATGGTGAGATAGTAGTCTGAAACACATACCAGAGGTCTTCCTCCATCTGCTGTCCACCAGGGTGTCATACAGGCCTCCAAGAGTGGGCCTCTCCCTACCTTTCCAGGTTCCATGGTTACTAAGCTCCCCTCAACCCACAGCTTTAAGCACAAGTGACTCAGAGGTAGCAGGAGGTGCTTTTGTGCTGGTCTCTCTGCTGGAACGCTCTTCCCCTTCTTCAGGTGACTCACCTTTTCTTGTCTGTCAAGAGAGAGCTCTCATTTTTTTTTTTAATGAACTTATATACAACACAGAAATAGACCCACAGACATAGAAAATGAACTTAGAGTTACCAAAGCAGAAAAGGGGAGGGGGGAAAAATTAAGAGTTTGGGATTAACACATACACACTACTATATATAAAATAGATAACCAACAAGGACCTATGCACAGGGAACTATACTCAATATTTTGTAACCACCTATAAGGGAAAAGAATCTGAAAAAGAAAAAAATATATATATAGATATAGAGAGACAGATATCTGAATCACTTTGCTGTACACCTGAAACTAACACACCATTGCAAATCAACTATACTTCAATAAAAAAATAAAATTAAAAAACATGCTGGTTCTAAAGTTAAAAAAAATAAGTTGACTTCTCTGGGGTAAAAAAAAAAAAGCATGAGCTCTCCTCTGGGATGCCCTCCTAGCTGTGTTCTCTGTGCTCCAGCGTGTCTTAGCCCAGGGTCCTAAGAAGCAGAGCTTGAGACGAAGATTCTGTGCAGTGATTGACTGGAGGAGAGTTCTCAGAAGAAGGCAGACTATGGAAGCAAGGATGCGATTTTGGCTGCAGACTAGGTCATCCTGATTCCATGGGCGTTCTGCAGCACCAAATGCACCACTTCATGGCCCCTCATTGAGGCAAGGGGGGCAGCCTTTTGTACCCCTGTGTTATTAATTGGATATGGGCTGCTCTAGGGGTGCAGGCATTGCCCCTCAGCCAAGCAGCTCCCCCGTGGCCAAAGACAAGTGTCCTGATTTCCTAGGACTTCTGTAACTAGGTACCACAAACTGGGTGGCTTAAAGCAACAGACACGTATTGCCGCTCAGTTCTAGAAGTGAGAAGTCTGAAACCAAGGTGTCAGAGGGGACATGTTCCCTCCAAAGGCTCCAGGGAAGAATCTTTCCTTGCTTCTTCTGGCACCTGGCTACCGATGTTTGATCCCGATCTTGATTTTCCTTGGCTTGGAGATGCATTACTGCAATCTCTGCCTCTGTCTTTACATGGACTTCTTCCCTGTGTGTCTGTGTCTCTATGTTCAAATTTCCCTTTTCTTATAAGGACTCTGGACATACTGCATTAGCGCCTTCCTTCCTTTTCCTGCCTCACTTCCCATCCACTCAACCAGTGTTCCCTTCAACTTCCAAATAAACTATTTGCAAACCCTTGTCTCAGGGTGTTCTCGGTTTGGAGAAATTCAAATTAAGATATTTTGAAGGCTAGGACAACTTACTTAACCTCTCTGTGCCTCAGTTTCCTCATCTGTAAAATGGGGGCAACAATAATACCTCCCCCATGGAGGGTGCCATGAGGATTACGTAAGGTATTGCAGTCAATACCCTTGGAAAAGTCCCAGTACATAACAAGTGCACTGTGTTAGCTACTGTTATCTCCCTCATCCCAACCAGCAGTCGGTGGAGCTAGTCAGCAATGGGTGGGAAACAGCTGGTGCCCCCATTTTGTGCTCCCCATAGATAGACACAAAGATCACATTATAGGCATTTCCCTCGCTGTGTCAGAATGAAAAGGGGCCACAGTCCTCTCAGTGTGTACTCCTGCCAGCTCTTCCACAAGCAAATACATTTACGAGCTCAGCCTCGGTCTACTTCACACAGTCGTGCTGCAACCAATGAAGTCATTTTAAAATGCATAATTCGGCAGTGACTTAGCACCAGGAGAAAGTTTGTGATCTGCAACACTCTGTCTGCTCCTGGCTCCTCTTCTTCCCCCACAGCCTTGACATTTTTGAGATGACTCTTTGCTGGGCCACTTCCCAAAATTAAGAGCGGAGTCATCACTCTAGAAGGGCCTTTCTTTCCTCACCTGCTAATCAAGAGTCCTAAGAAAGTATGAATCAAGAGTCTATCTCCCCCAGAGAGGGGCCTAGGAGAGCCTGGGTTCCACATCTTCAGAATCAGATGCCCCTGTAGCACAGAATCTTTTTGGAGGTACTAGAGGAAGCTGGCCGGGCCCCCTTACAAATGTGGTACCATCTGTGGAGCCTCCCCCCTCAGAGGTCCTAGCATCAGCCAGGCAAGGCCCCTCCTCCAGACTCCTAGGTCCCACAGCCCCACCTATTCGCTTCTGTTACCCTGACCCTAGCTGCTTCCTTTATCTCCTGGTTATTTTTGTGTCCCACATTTGCTCCAGCAATCTTCCAACACTTGTGTAATTCCCTTCAATGAAAACCATCTGAGGGACTTCCCTGGTGATCCAGTGGCCTGGCTCCACGCTCCCAATGCACGGGGCCCGGGTTCAATCCTTGGTCAGGGAACTAGATCCCACATGCCACAACTAAGAGTTTGCATGCTGCATCTAAAGTTCCCACAGGCTACAACTAAGAAGCCCGCATGCTGCAACGAAGAGCCCGTGTGCCGCAACTAAGACCCAGCACAGGGAAATTAATTAATTAATTAAAAACTCTCTGAAATATCTAGCATAGTTTGGGGTTTCCTTCCTGGACCCTGACTGATACAGGTAGATATTATAGTTACCTTCATTTTGCATATGAGGAAATGAAGCCACAGAAGTTAAGTAACTTGCCCCAGGTCATGCAGCTAGGATGTGCTGTCACTGGGATACCCGGCTGCCCTGCTCCAGTCTGTGATCCTAACTGATGTACGGAAGTGCCCCAGTGTCCTCAACACCCCAGTCATCCAGAGAGTGAGGCAGCTAGATGGGAGCCAAGGACAAAAGGTCTTTTTTTTTTTTTGGTACGCGGGCCTCTCACTGTTGTGGCCTCTCCCATCGCGGAGCACAGGCTCCGGACGCACAGGCTCAGCGGCCATGGCTCACGGGCCCAGCCACTCCGCAGCATGTGGGATCCTCCCGGACCGGAGCACGAACCCGTGTCCCCTGCATCGGCAGGCGGACTCTCAACCACTGCGCCATCAGCGAAGCCCGAGAAAAGGTCTTTTGTTCAACAAAAAATGTAGTAAGGGCTGATGCTGCTACTTTCTGAGGACAGTGAGTCAGAACAAGTAGCCGTCTCTACCCTGGAGGCACCAAAGAGACCGGAGAGTGAAGAAGATGCACAAATCAATGAGATGCAGAGTAAAGTGGTAAAGGCTGAACAATGGCAGGCCCTTGTGGACACACAGAGGACTGGGGTGCAGAGAATGATGGCCACCAAAAGATGCCCACGTCCTCATCACCAGAATTTTACATGGTGGAAGTGCCTTTGAGGAGGTGGGTGAGCGGGGAGAGGATCCTGGAATGGCCAGGTGGGCCTGATATAATCGCAAGGATTTTTATACGTGAAAGAGGAAGGCAGAAGAATCAGAGTCAGAGAGAGATTGAAAGAGGCTGCACAGCTGAACGTGGAGAAGGACCACAAGGCAAAGAATGCAGGTGGCCTCCAGAAACTACAAAGGCAATGGAACAAGTCTCCCTTAGAGCCACAAGAAATGCAGCCCTGCTGACGCATTTTAGCCTTCTGACCTCCTTAGCTTGAAGACAATACACGCGTGTTGTTTTAAGCTGCCAAGTTTGTGGTCGTTAGTTATGGCATCCCTAGGAAACTAACACAAGGGGGAGATCAGTTGGAGGAGGTGAGGGAAGGCTTCCTGGGGAAATCCAATAATGAAATCATGAAAGGATGAGAGAGTCTAACAGGCACCTGGGGAGAAGGGAGCCTTCCCAGAGGTGAGAAGACACTGGGCCGCTCAGGAATGGCACATCCTCTGCAACAGAGATGAAAGCCAGGGAGACAGCAGCAAGGTGATCTGAAAGGTCAACAGGGACCAGATCAGGAAGGGCCTCCTGAGGAGCCTGAGGCTTTGTAAGCAGTGGTGTGACACAGACACATGGTCTCTTGGGACACCTCCTCTGAGTCCTCCTCTGAAGGAGAGAGACCAGAGTCGGGGGGAAGTCGTGTCCATTACCGAGGGGAGAGATGATGGAGGTCTGGACCGAGATAAGGACCATGGGGTTGGAAGGCAGAGTCAGAGGGACTAGGAGATTGGAAAGGACTTGGTCATTGAATGGATGTAAGGCGAAAGGGACGATGGGACCAGTATAAGGCTAGGATTCAGCAGGCTGGGTCACTGCTGGGCAAGTGCACGCCTGTGGAGCCACTGTCTCCCCTCAGCCTCCACAAAGCTCCCCCAGTCCATATAAGCGGGGGTCCATTTCACTTTCCCTGCCCAGCATCCCAGTGCACTACACCGACTTCTTCACGATAAGCCCAATATTCTTCATTCCATCCCTTTGCATTTTCATATTCATTTTTACTTACAAAGGACAGTATGGTGTATTGAAATTGCAAGATCATTGGGTCCAACAGATAGAGGCTGGCTTACAACCTCTATAATTGTATGACTGTGGGCAGGTTACATATAATTCCTCTGAGCCTCAGTTTCGTCATGTGTAAAACCAGGGTAATGGATCATATCTCACTGGGTCCTCGTGAAGATCAAATGTAAGTAAATGCCTGAAACAAGACCGGCCCTAAATAAATGTGAGTTACTCCCATCCCACTTGGCCTCCTCTGCTGGTCCTCTCCCCACCCCACAGCCCTCTCCATTAATGGGCCATCGGACGCAGCTTCTCAAGCCTCCTATGATCTCCACTCGGAGCATCTGAGCGCTTGGGGCATCTTGGGCTCAGGCAGCACAAACGATGAAATCATTTGCAGCTTCACGCGTGAGGAAGCCATTCATCTCCCACCAGGACGGGCAGCTCACATTCAACAAGCACCAGGGGTGGAAACATGGCAGCTGTCTTAACAGAACATGTCTGAGGAAAGCTGGAATAGACGAAGAGGGGGTGATGGGAGGGAGGAGAGAAATGTGAGATTCAGGACAGCTTCATCAGTTATTACACTGCCAGCCACAGTGAGTAAACGAAAGGGCTGGGGCTGAGCGATATTGTTATTTTGCAAATTTCTCTCCTTGGCATATCCCTATGTGCAGGGGGCAGAGGCATAGTTAGTCTCTAAGCTGCTGAAATGGCTGCAAGTGACTAGACGTATTGACTGCTCTGAAGTGTCAGGAAAGGGTGTCCAGATGGATTCAGAGGCTTATCCATAACAGCTTGTTCAGTTTGTGGGGAGAGTTTAAGAGATGATTGGCCCCTTTATGTAAAGGAACTGAAAAAGTAGCCTCTTCCAAACCCCCCTGGCTCCCCTAGGGCTGCCTCTGCATTCTGCCACATCCAGCCTAAAGAGAGACGTAGCAGAACTTTCTCTTGGGGAAAGAACTTTGAAACAACACAATTATGCAAGGCCCCACCAACCATGGGCCACTGTCCCCATCCCCAAAGGTCACAATTCTGACTCAGCCAGGAGGGTGCGGGGCTCTGACAACAGGATTAAGGGCTTCATGTTGGTGTCCACTGAGGGTCCCTGCAGCTGGGTACTTCTGTGCCAGGTAAAGCATATAAGGGCAGGGAAGAGAGGAGACAAGGAGCAGAAGGCAAATTTCAGGCACTGTTCTAGATACTTCTAACATCTTAATCATGTATTTCTCAAATACAGGCACAGGGAATCCAAAGAAACAGAGAGCAACTTCCAAGGGATCCACAAAGTGACGGTTTTTAGACAGAACATCTTCATAGGACAAAATTCTACTGGTAGATACAGAGCGAAATAAGCTTGAACTTTTACACACATGGGAAGGTTTCAAGGAATTACTGCCTGGAGACACATTCTTTCATAGAATACAAAAAGAAGTACTTCCAAACTCACTCTACAAGCCCAAGATAACCGCCACACGAAGAGGTTACAAGGATATCACGAAAACAGAAACTTTCAGGCCAATCCCTCTCACAAACACAGAGACAAAAGCCCTACACAAATATTAGCAAACAAAATGCAGGGAAATATAAAATGAATACTAGATCCTCACTCCTCCACTCCACCGTGAACCCCTGGGAACCACTAATCCATTCTAAAAGTTTGACATTTCAAAAATGACAATACCTCATCTTTGGGGATTGGCTTTTTTCACTTGGCATAACTCCCTGAAGACTCATCCAGGCTGTCTACATCCATAGTTCATGCCTGATCATTGCTAAGTGTTCTACGGTGTGGATATACTCGAGTTTTTTAGCCAGTCACCTGCTGAAGGACATCTGGGCCGTTTCCAGTTTTTTGTTTTTTTTTTGCGGTACGCGGGCCTCTCACTGCTGTGGCCTCTCCCGTTGCGGAGCACAGGCTCCGGACGCGCAGGCTCAGAGGCCATGGCTCACGGGCACAGCCGCTCCGTGGCATGTGGGATCCTCCCGGACCAGGGCAACGAACCCGCGTCCCCTGCATCGGCAGGCGGACTCTCAACCACTGCACCACCAGGGAAGCCCCCCGTTTCCAGTTTTTAGCTCTTACAAATAAAGCTGCTATAAACAATTGTCACTGTACAGATTTCTGGAAGTTTTCCTTTCTCTGGATAAATGGCAAGGAGTACAGTTCCTGGGTCATATGGAATTTGAAACTGTGTCAAACTGCTTTCCAGAGTGGCTATAACATTTTATACTCCCACCATCAATGTATGAGCGATCCAGTTTTTCTGCATCTTCACCAGTACTTGGTGTTATCATTTTTTTTTTAGCCATTCTGATATGTGTGCAGTGTTATCTCATTGTGGTTTTAATTTATACTACCCTAATGGCTGCTATCTTCTCATGTGCTTATTTGCCATTAGTATATCTTCTTCAGTAGAATGTCTAGTCATAACTTTTGCCCATTTTCTAACTGGACTGTTGTCACTGACTGTTTGGATTTTTTGCTGTTGAGCTTTAAGAATTCTTTATATACTCCAGATACTAGTCCTTTGTCATATAGGTGGTTTGCAGATACTCTCTCCCACTCTACAGTGTGTCTTTTCAATTTCTTCACATGAGCTTTCCCAAAGCAAAAACTTTAATTTTGATGAGGTTCAATTTATCAGTTTTCTCAGCTATAAATAATGCTTTTGATGTCAAGTCTGTGTTAATTTTTCTGCTTTTTATGATACTCAGATTCATCAGTGTTCACAAATCAGTTCAGATTCCTGACTGTGCTCAAACATACAGTTGACAAACATACAACTATACTTGGCTGTATATCCTGCCGTAGTAGCGGGTTTCTCATTTCAACACAGAAATGTTGAAAAAATATGTCTGTTTTGGTTTGAAAGTTTTAGTGACACTCTTCATTTATTTTTTAGAAGTACAATATTTTTAAAATTATGTTTTCAATCAGGATGATGGATAGCTGCTTAAAAATGGGAAACAGGAAGCATATGCTCAGAACTATCAAAAAGATGTAAGATAGAAAAATTCAGAACAACCTGGGAGGCACAGATCCAACACGGCATTGTCCTTCAGAATCCCCTCATTGAACCTGACTAGGAAGAAGATGGGAACGCCACCCCCAGTTCAATTAGTGATCAGTATTAAACAGCTGTCAATCTGGACAGTGTAAGATATCCTGAGATACTTATTTAACGTGTGACTGTTATTACTGTAGAGCTGCAAAGGGCTAAAACTCAGTATTTCTTGCACAAGAAAATCCTGAACATTTGCCACAGATCACCACTATTGTGGCTACGTTTAAGGACCACCCCAATGGTTGTGGGCAGTCTCTAAAATGACCCCCGTGATTTACTCCTGGAATCTACACCTCTGTGCAACCCTGCCCCTCTGAGAGTGGGCGACACCTCCTGGCTCACTTCAAACAGTGTAGCAAAAGTGACACGCTGATGGTACTTCGGGGATTAGGTAATAAAAAGACTACCATCTTGCATGCCCTTTCCCTCTCCTCCTCTCTCCCTACACCCTCTCTCCTTCTCTCCTGCCCTTCCTTCCCTCCTCTACCCCCTCCTTCTCTCCCCCTCTACCCCCTCCCTCTCTCCCCCTCTCTCTCCTTCC
>NW_021703769.1:17055922-17072277 GCF_005190385.1 Monodon monoceros | reverse complement strand
TGTGAGTTATCTTACATGTTGACTCACACGTCACAAAGAAATAGTATCTTCAGCCAACAGCTAATGAGGCTCTGAGGCCAACAGCTATGTAAGCGATCTTTCAACAGGATCTTCTGAGGACTGCCAACAGCCACGTGAGTGCACTTGGGATCAGATCCTCCCTTAGTGGAGCTCTAAGAGGACTGCACCGTGTGCGAGACCCCAAGCCAGAATCACCCCGTCAAGCTGTATCAGGATTCCTGACCCATGCCCGTGAGGTAATAAAAAGTTGTTGTTTTAAACCACTACATTTGGGGGTTATTTTTTATGTAGTCACAGGTGACTGATACACCATACATATTCCACAGATAACTAATAATTTGGAGGACTATCACCAAACCTTTTTGTAACTGAAAAGGGAAAAGTCTTGGCTAGAAGTTAGTATGATAAAGAGGCACAATCAAACGTGTGCACACACACACGCACACACACACACACACACACACACAGAAATGCTTGAAGCTTCTTTAAGATCAGTTTCAGAATTACCTTTGAAGTTGAAGCTCACAAACTAGGCAAAAGACTGGGGAAGACACAGCTATATCTGAGATGAAAATAAAAGAAGGCCGCCTACTTAATTGAAGGACGCCCTCAAAGGAGACATTTTAATGCACTTTAAAATGTACTTGAACACTTGGTACGCCCAGTGTTTTATTTTGCAGTGGTAAGCAAACGAGGGAATTACCATCTGGCCATTCTAGATATTTCTTCCATATACTATATGACAGTGATACCTATGAAAGTATGAATTTTCAAATTACTTCAAATAAAGAAGGAATTGCCAGCAAGATACGGATGGATGTTTGCATGGATGGAACTGAATGGAAAATGGACAAAACCATGGCAGGGAACAGAGGGGTCTAGACCTAGGTACTATGAATTCAAATGTTTTACCAGGCAGAATATCATTTACTAATAAAAGCTAGCCCTAAAGTCTGCCTCTTTATTTCTTAATGGGGTGATATAAAACGGAGGACATGTTTACAACACACCTTTGTAGTCACAGTTGTAATAAAATGAGAAGTGAATTTGAAAGCTTGCCCTCCTTCAGAGATATATTGTGGCCTATTCAATGGGGCACACTGATGGCCTCAGTGATACTGCTGCCATTCTTCATTGAGGAAAAACACACACAAGTAATCACAGAGTGTTGAAAAAGTCTTGCCAAAAACCTCATCTAGATCTTACTCAGGAAAGCAACCTGATTAAGGCCACATATACCAAAGGACAAACAGGTTTAATGTAGCAATTTTCCCAAGGTATTAATTTTGTTTTTAAAGAATTGATATCTGGTGGCATCATTGCTACCGAGCTCTTCACAGCTTGAAGGCCTTTGTGGCCTCTTTTAATTGCCCCATGAATTTCCTCTCCTACCTTTGATTCCCCTAAAGGAAAGGAAATGTAACTTTGATTACATGTTCCTGGTCGGAAACCCCAATGAGGTTTCCCAACAGCTAGGATGTACTCACGATTGACCCCAAACTATCGACGTTCTGTGCAGAAGGCTGATGTGGGAACATCTGGGAGTCTCAAGGCCAATTCAAAAACTAAAGTAACCAGTTCCTTTGCAGGAGAGAAGCATAAATGGAGCCCCTCGAAGAAATGGGAAGATCGCTATTAAAGCTCTGCAGGGCCTCATACTCACAGGAGTCCTTTGAGAAGTCTAAACTCTGCTCACCCTAAGTGGCCAACGGCCTGGGTCCCTCCAAGTCCATTCCCCACACAGTCCCAAGCACTATTTTTACTAAAGGACCTATGCATTAAGCTATCCCACTCTTTAAAAATGATCTTTAGCAGTTGTACCAGTGGCTCTCAACGTAGCTGCACCTTAGAAGCAACTGGAAAGGTTTTGAAGCCCCTGCCGTTTAGGTCTCAACCCTTTACAATGAAATCAAAATCTCTGGAGTGAGGCCTAGGCAACAGTGTTGTTTTTTTTTAACTCCCCATTTTTTCCCAATGTGCAGCCAAGTTTGAGAACCACTGGGCTGCACCATTCATTCACTCATTCATCAAAATACTTCCTGAAGGACTTCCGTGGTGGTCCAGTGGTAAAGAATCCACCTTCCAATGCAGGGGACGTGAGTTTGATCCCTGGTGAGGGAACTAAGACCCCACATGCCGCGGGGCGACTAAACCTGCACACCACAGCTACTGAGCTCGCGCACCTCAACTAGAGAGCCCACGTGCTGCAAACTACAGAGCCCACGCACTCTGGACCCCACGTGCCACAACTAGAGAAGAGAAAAAAACCTGCATGCCACAACGAGAAGCCCGTGTGCCACAACAGAGAGCCTGAATGCCGCAACGAAAGATCCCGTGTGCCTCAACGAAGATTCCGCGTGCCACAACTAAGACCTGACACAGCCAAAAATAAATTAATTAATTAAAAAAATTTCCTGAACACTCATTATATGCATGGCCCCTGGATGATCCCTCAACCACCCTGTTCTTTAGTTAGTAATAATGTATGTATGTCTATGTCTGTAATTCCAGCACTAGGGTTAGCAGTGGATGAACACATAAATGACTGAATGAATGAATGGCCTTCCTCATCTGTCTGCCTCCTCCTGGCTCGGGATCCAGAGAGGAGTTGTAACGCTCACAGATGGCCCTGAATTGATTAACCCAACATGTAGCGAAATGCATGAAAAACTAGGCAGGGAAGGTGAGTGATGGTGGAGAAATCCAATCTCATGATATTTCCTTTGCCAACAACCTAAGAGCAGTAAAAAGCAGTCCTAAGGGGCCAATATGTCACCCCTTACTCTACACCCCCAACGAAATCCTTGTGCACTGAGATAACCTACATACTTACACTGAATCATGTATGAAATACTCACGGTCATCATGCTCTTGCTAAAAGAGCTCCACCCTTCAAGGCCCTGCTAACATTTCACCTGCTTCAGAAAGCCTCCCTGACATGTCCCAAAGTGTGGTACCTGTGATGAAGCCAGGTGCACACCAATGGGCATTTATCTATGAACTAGTTTAATAGCTGAAGACGTACTTTTGCTTGTAATAGAAACCTATCAGACTTCGTTCATTACAGTGATAGAGCAATTATGGTGATATGAATTCTCATTTGAAAAAACAAGGGAAGTATATCTTTTTTTTAAAAGCAAAAGTGCCAAACAAATGAGAGAATAGATAAGGAAAAGGAATTGTGATGGGGGCACAGGAAAGACTGATGTGTGAGAAAGTCTGCCAGAGGCCTCGGAACCCACTACTGCCCTATTACACTCTACACGGTATCGGTTGTTTGTGTCTGTGCCTTTCTCCCTGACCACAGAGTCACTGCAAGGTGGGGAAAGCGGCCAGTCCTGCTTTTACAGTCCTCACCATGCCAAGCACAGTGCCTTACACAGGAATTCTGAATAGAATCCATTTTTCTATTATTACGTTACCAGCCCCACTTAGGTTAAAGGCAATTGACAAAGGATTGAGCCCACAAAACAATTCAGGTCATGGCTAAAAATATAAAATTAATATTATCCTCAGGAGCAGCCCTAAAGGGATGAGGTGTCATGTCACCCTCCTCCCCCTCCGCCCCCGACTCCCCACCCGGCAGGTCCTGAGCCTTCTCCCTGACAAACAGCACAAGATCTGCATCCCAGACTCCTTCTCCGTGAGCTTGGCCACTGGGTGACAGGATTCGGCAAGGCACTTAAGTCACAAGAGATTTGAGAGATTTCTTGACATACCGTTGGACCCTCTCTAAACTCATGTTTGGGGTTTTTCAGAGAACTGGCTCTGACAAAACAAAACACAAACCTCATTTCAATGTGACCACCAGCCTGAGAAGCCCACGGAAGTCACCTTGCCCTTCTGGCTCACGCTCCATGGGCTGCATCTCCTGGGGTCCCTCCAGAGCACGCGGTCCCCTCTCTGTCCCTCCCACCCAGCCTCAGCCCCCACTGAGAAGCCCAGAGGCTGGGAGGCCCCCCTCACAGGGGCTTTGTGGTGTAAAAGGATCTGACACAGCTTAGAAAACAGGCAGACACCGAGCGCCTCATCGACACAGAGGATATTCTCTCAGTTAAAAAGAATGTGTTCTCACTTAAGAATGCTAATGGCCCATGCACAGAAATAAAATCCCTGACCTACTTTGAAGCTGAACTTACTAAACAAGCTGAACTTATTACTCAGAAGAGACTGTAAATCAGTAGAATAAAGCCCAACTGGAATTCCTCGCATCCTTCCTTGACAGGAGCTGCCAAGAAAAGCACAAAGGAGAGTCGGAGTCCTGGGCTGGGAGTCAGGAGTCAGGGCTCATGTCCAGCTCTCACTGGCTCTCGCTGTGTGACCTGGGAGCTATCACTGTCCCTCTCTGGTCCTCAGCACCTGCATCTAGGGGCTGGAGGAGGTGTTCTCTGAGGTCATTTCCAGCTGTGATAGCTGGTGATTCGATTTTTTTTAAGAATTTAATGTTAAAAAAAATTAAAAACAATTATCAAGGGCATATCTTGCCAGACACTGTGAGACAGGGCTAGGACATACACTGCACCTCCAAGGAGCCCGGAGCCTAGCAGAGCGAGTGGGGCGGTCCATACTGACTAATGGATTTATTTCCTAATAGCAGTTTGAAAGCCGCCACAAGGCTACAGCAGACATAACACAACTTGTGTCTGCAACGAGAATTCCCTCTGGCGATCCACCTGACAATTTTGGTTTAGCTGAATGAATCTTTCAGTGCATTTTAAACCACTGCATAGCCACAAGTGACCATCCGCAGGTTATAATCAGATTTATCACACTGGGAAGGAAGAAAGTGGCGATACATTTCCCTGGGGTTTTAGGGCAATAACATGAGTCATCCCTGCTCATTCCAGAGAAAATCTTGGAGCGGCAAGTTAAATTATCCAAACCAGAAGCGGAGAGAAGCAGGAAAGGTTACTGCGGTAACGGTGGGCGTTTGTAACCCACGCAATGTTGGATTAGTCAGTAATGATGCGAGTTACTGTGGGATGTTCAATGATGTTACTCAGAAAACGCCATGGGGCATGTAACTGCAGGACCCCTTTTCAGTCCAGATTTCAGGCTCAGAGACCACCCTTCACTGAGTCTTCAGAACTCACTCACCTTCACTGAGCTCAGTAAATAAAGCTGGTGAGAAAAAGAGTCTCCCCAGGAAGAATAAGTGGATCTAGGGTTTGGGTAGAGAATGACGTGTCTCACAGCCACATCCAGGGATGGCCAGGTGGATTCGGGCTCTGAAGTTTCAAAAACAGAGACCAAGGCAGAGCAAGATGTGGAGAGTCCTGCAGAGACTGGATGCCCAGGGGCCAGAGAAGGCGGTGTCCACTCAGAAGGACTTTGAGGGGCCCTGGCCGGAGACATTAGGATCACAAGCTCGGCCATCACAATACCCATAGCCCTCACCACTCGGTAGCCTGTCACAGGGCTCAAGGCATCTCCTTGCCTCGGAGATATTTGAGTGTCCAGAGGCCCCACAGGACAGCTAGAACCAGAATTCTTTTGCTCCCCAGGTCACAGATGGGGACACTGAGATTCTGAGAGATACGCCCAAGGCCACTGAGCTGCTACATGTCAAAGACAGAATAGAAAGGGAGTGTGCGCAGCCTTACATCACTGAGGATAACCCCAGCCCTACCTCCACTCGTCCCCAAACGTCCTGCTTCCCCACCTCACACTCCCACACTCGTCACCAACCTCCCACACCTGCCCACACAGTCCGCACCTGCCGACCACAGCCCCTTCTACCCACACCCGCCACTCCCACCCTCTCCTGGAGGCCTGCTTGACTTTGAACAGACTCTTCTCTGCCCTCCAGGACCGGCGATTTTATAATGACAGGCTTGCTCTGACAGCCAGTCTTCAAGCTGTTCTGAGAGGCTTCATGTCGCTGGACCCAGAAGGTGTTTGTTTGCCCCATCGTATCAGTGTGTCATTCTCAGTAACGTCCCCAGGGCTCAACACAAATAGTGAAGAACAAGCAAAGAGCCCAGGGCTACAAGGAAGGCGACACCAGGTGTGGGTCAGCTGGCTGGAGGAGCCGTAAGAGGCTGGTGTGAAAACTCATTTGATTCCAGAATCCTGAACGGGTTCTCTGCTCTGCACCTGACGAGAGCTTCCCTGACATACTGAACCCTGCACAGATCCAGTTTGCTGCATCTGAGTGACCAAAGGGCTTCTAGCCCCCGTGGGATAGCTGTCCTGTGTCCTGTAGTGAACACAAGGCCCTTGGACAGTAGGATAAGGACCCACAGCCCTACAGAACTGGGAGAGCACCGTTCTATCCCCATCGACCTAGTGGGAACTGGCAGGCAAGAGACAGCAAGAGGACGTTTACCCAGCATCCCTTAGAAAGACAGTGGCAGTCCTGGGCTAGATCACAGACCTCCTGGACCCTAAAGCACTGCTCACCACAACTGCCACTTCCCTGAGCACACCTGAGCAGGACAACCCTCGTTTTGTTTCAGCCTCTTATTCCAATTCACAATTCTTCTGATTAAGCACTGTCCCAGATTTCTCTTGGAGACCTCTTTTCCACAGCCAGCCCCTACGGTTTGTGATCTGACCCTGCCATCAACTTCAGGAACGGGTTCTGATTCGGCTTAGCTGAATGAATCTTTCCGTGCCCTTTAAACAGAATCAGCATCCCTCCCAACGCACCCCTACCCAGTGCAGGGATGGACACAGGACCCAAATCTGCCCGGTGGCAGGCAGAAGTAGTTTGTTCAACCATTAAGAGAGAAGGTGATTAGCACCACTGCAGCCTTCATCTCTAACCACGTGGGACCAGACAAGGAGAACACGACAGAAGTAAGCCGACAAGAAAAGGACGAGCGGGAGAAAGCGCAAGAAGGTGGAGTGTGGGATCCACTGAGCCTTTGATTAGCCCCCGTTAGGAGCCTGTGAGAACTAATCTTGGGTTATTTATTTTCATAAACCAATGCATTCCCTTGTTGATTAAGCCAAAAAATAGAAAGAAAAAAGAGAGAGAGAGAGAAAGAGAAAGAAAGGAAAGAAGGAACAGAGGGAGGGAGGAAGAAAAAAACATTACCAGGAGTGTGGTGACTGGAGGTTGAGGGGCAAAATGACCCTCGTTCGCCACACCCCTCCCTACACCCCAGCCTGGCAGCGATCTGTGGGAGACGGAGCTGTGTGCAGCGGGCCAGCAACACAGAGCTCTCGGGCTCCAACGGACGCTCCTGTCTCGGCGCTTCTCACTGCAACCCAGGCTTCATTCATTCCCCAGAGAGAGAATCGTGAGACCTCAGCTCTTGGGAGAGGAAGCTTAGAGACCACATAGCCTCACTCCTTCTATTTACTAGGGAGAGAAGTTGATCTCAAAGAGGGAAGGCGCTCTTTCAAGGCCATTTAGAGGAGGAGCCAGCCCTAGAGACAACACGTGTGCTCGAGGGAGCTTTGCAAAAGCAGATGAGCTCTTGACTTTCCCCTGCCCGTTAGCTCTCAGTGGCTCCCGACTACCCCTGAGAAAGAGAAGAGCATCCCCTGAGACCCAGGAGCTGTCCTGGTACCATCAGCTAGGATGTGAGGCTGCTGGAAGGTGTATGGCACCCCCCGTTAGGGCACGTTTTTCTCCTGTTGGACTTAATCTCACAGAAGACCAAGATCAAACCACGTCACTCTGTGATCATTATGAAGGGAGAGAAAAAGATCACTTAATAATTTTTTCTAAGGAAGACAAAGACAAGATCACTTGCACAGACCATACGATATACACCTCCCTCTCCTGGCTCTTATGCGTGGCTGCTACATCTGTACCAATTATAGCCGTAGTCCTGCTCTAGTATTTCCTCCATCTAGATTAAATTCATCCAAATAGCAAATCAGAGAATGGTCCCCACTTCCTGACAGCTCTCAATCTAGGGCAAATCCCCACTTCCTTGGACCTTCTCCCAAATCATCCAGCCATAGTCCAAATCCTATAATAAGTCCTTTCTGACACCTTTTTACTAAGACGCACCGTGGTTCTCCATGCTCTGCATTCTCCTTCACAGCAATGATTCATAAACCCAACTTGTCCAACTACAGGTCTGTTCCTGGCGGTCTTTAGCTGGAGGTCACTGGTACCTCAAAAAAATGTTCCACTTCCTTGGCCTCACCCAGACTGATCCATGATCCGGCCCCCCGGCTGTGTCCACCTCCACTCCCTAAGGACCAGTCCAGGCAAATGCAAACCCTGTCACCTGGAAAGCCCCTCCCCTCCTTCCCCCCAGGAGAACTAGTTTGGGAAGGCTTCTCTGACCCCAGCTAGAGAAAATAAATCGTCTTTCCTATCACTTCCCTAAGCTTCGCATACAATGATTACAGCACAGGTCACATCAAATTATAATTATGTTTGCTTGTCGGTGACCCTCCCCCACCAGACTGCAAAGCTCTTTGAAATAAAGAGATGTGCAATGTCCAGGACAGGGGCTGACACAGAATAGAAGCTCGATACACTTGGCTGTTCAGTTTTTTCCTGAGCTGAATCAAATGCCTTTCCTATTCAATTCATATTCCAAAGAAGAGTCAAAATAATAATGTGCAAATCAAAGCCCATCTGAAAATGCAGGCTTTGGTCTGTTGTAATAGTGTCACTTGTCATCTGCTGGGTGCTCTCTGATTTGCAAAGCACTTCCTCGTTACCTTGTCTCACTTAATGCAATCCACATGGCAGCCCTGGCTTCCGTCATGTCTGCTCACTCTTCCAAGCTGCTTACACGCTTGGAGGACTCAAGGCTGGGACACAACCAGGGAATAAACTGGTGACAGGCGGGTGTTGCTCCAAGTTCACTGGAGGCCCCAACAACTCACAAGTTCACGGCCAAAGGGTCTTCTGGGAACCACATCTGATATTTACAATCTCATGTTCTATCTGTCCTGCCTTTTTAGTTATACATTAGAATAAATATATAAATAGTTATGTCAACGTCACTAGTGTTTGAACAATGGTTGAGAAGTCACATAGAACTGGATGAGTCCAGACTCCACTCATCAACTGTGTGACTTTGGGCAAAGTATTTAACCTCTCTGAGCCTTGGTTTACCCAACTGTAGGACAGGAGTTGTGACAGTACCTACTTCATGGAGTCGTTACGAGGATTAAATGAGAAAATATAAGTTAAGAATTTCTACAGCACCTGGCACACAGTAATAATAAGCATGTAGTACATTTTAGCTATTAATATGTTACTGACATTATTCTTACTGTTGTTAAGTAGGATGACCTCAGGCCATTTACCATCAGATAGATTCCTTGACCTTGCTCTGCTCTGCATAACAGGGGAGAGGTAGGTGGGAGGGGCGGTGGGCGCGGGTAGAAACAGGTTTACCAAGCTCCTGTTGTCAGCTGGCTTCTGATTTGGCCAGCTAGGTGCACTTAGGGGAGACTGGAGGGTAGGCAGAAGGGATGTGTATATATACGTAACCCAGGTAGGCATATATGCCTGCCTGCCTGCCTTTCTTCCTTCCTTCCTATCTTTTCTTTCCTTTCTTTCTTTCTTTTTCTTTCTTCCTTTCTTCCTCTCTATCTCTATCTCTGACTCAGGGAGGGGGCTCCTATGGCACCTCCAGCTTCTCCTGGAATTTCCACCATAGTTCCATCTTCTTTACAGTAACCCAAAGCTCTGAACCCCAATAATACTGTATCTTTTGACCAGCCAGCCTAGGGGTGGTAGTAGCTTCTGGTCTCTGTTAATCTCTGAGTTGGCTCATCCTTGTAACCAATTCCCTACATTAAATTCCTTCTGTTTGAAATATCTAGAGTTTGTATTTTCCTCTCTGGGTCTTGATTGACAGTTACACTAGATATATACATTTGAGCAAGTTTCTTTCTGCACTAGAGTTTCTTCATTTATGAAATGTTACTAATATCTAAAAAGTTTGTAATAAAGATACAATATAAAATATATGGACACATATCCCCTCAGCACCTGGCCCATGGTAGTAGTTTTCAGAAACTGGGTTCCTTCTTCCTCTATTGCAAAGAATTTCTGTGCAGAGCTGTCATCCCAAGAGCTCTACAATAAAGAAATAATGAAGACTGAGACTACGTCATAGTCAACAATGATCATTACTAGATTATCTACCATACAGAATCTTGAAACAATGAAGGATTATTGCTGTCATGGGTTGGATTCTGTCCCTGTGAAAGGATATTTTGAAGTCCTAACCCCCAGTACCTCTGAATTTTGCCTTATTAGGAAATAGGGTGGTTGCAGATATAATGAGTTAAGAGGAGGTCACACTGGAATAGAGTGTATCCTAAACCAATCTGACTGGTGTCCTTCTAAGAAGACAGTCCTGTGAAGACACAGTGAGTGACACAGGGAGAACACCATTTGAAGATGGAGGACTGGAGTCATGCACCTACAAGCCAAGGAATTACAAAGGTCTCCGGCATCATATGTGGAATCTAAAAATAGGGTATAAATGAACTTATCTACAAAACAGAAACAGAGTTACAGATGTAGAAAACAAACTTCTGGTAAACAGGGGGTAAGGGGAGAGGAGGGATAAATTGGTAGATCAGGATTGACATATACACACTACTATATATAAAACAGATAACTAATAAGAACCTACTGTTTAGCACAGGGAACTCTACTCAATTCTCTGTAATGGCCTATATGGAAAAAGAATCTAAAAAAGGGTGGGTATGTGTATAACTGATTTACTTTGCTGTACAGCAGAAACTAACACATTTTAAATCAACTATACTCCAATAAAAGTTTTAAAAATTAATTAATTTTAAAAAACCCAAAAAACTAAGATCTCTGGCAAACCACTAGATGCTAGGAAGAGGCAAGGAAGGATTTCCCTACAGGTTTCAGAGAGAGAGCATGGCCCTGACAACACGTTAACGTAAGACTTCCAGCCTCCAGAACTGTGAGGGAATACATTTCTGTTGTTTTACCACATCCAGCCTTCGGTACTTCATTGCCATAGCCCTAGGAGGTGAATGCAATTTTAATAAAAATACAGTAGATATCTGAGATCTCTCTCTGCATTCACACTCCCCAGTACTCATGCCCTGTATAATCCTTGGGACCATGGGTAGGTTATGGTATGTGGCACAGTGGATTCTAAGAAAGGGAGATGATCCTGAGTAAACCCGACCTAGTCAGGTGCCCTTAAAAGAGATGGGGCTCTTCCTGGTGAAAGGGATTTGAAGTGCAGGAAGATTTTTTGTTTTAGTTTTTAATAAATTTATTTATTTATTTATTTTTGGCTGTGTTTGGTCTCTGTTGCTGCGTACAGGCATTCTCTAGTTGTGTCAAGCGGGGGCTACTCTTTGTTGTGGTGAGCAGCCTTCTCATTGCGGTGGCTTCTCTTATTGTGGAGCATGGGCTCTAGGCACGCGAGTTTCAGTAGTTGTGGCACTCGGGCTCAATAGTTGCGGCACACAGGCTTCGTTGCTCCGTGGCATGTGGGATCCTACCAGACCAGGACTCGAACCCATGTCCCCTGTACTGGCAGGCCGATTCTTAACCACTGTGCTACCAGGGAAACCCCGAGGAAGGTTTTTGATGCAAGGGAGATTCTCCATTGCTGGCTTTGAAGATGCAAGAGGCCATGTGACAAAGATTGTGGGTGGCCTCTAGAAGATGAGAGTGGCCCCTGGCTGACAGCCAGCAAAGAAATGGGGGCTTCAGACCTACAATCACAAGGAACACAATTCAGCCACAACAACAAGAGTGAGCAGGGAAGCAGATTCTTCCCAGCACCTTCCAGTGAGAATTCAGCCCCGCTGACACCGTTATTTCAGCCTCTCCTGAATGGAGAGCCCGGCTACACCGTGCCTGCGCTCAGGACCTGCAGGACTCAGACAATCACGCGTTCTCTTAAGCTGCTGAGTTTGTGGTAATTTGTCTTGAAGCCAAAGAAAACCAATACATGTAGGTATATTTACTGAGTAAAACTGTTAAATATAAATATGCCAAAGGCCATAAAGGAACACACAAAATATGTGTAATGTAACGTTAACTTAAAAATGCATGAAATTAAAATGGTACTTTCTTCTGTTGGCATCTCTGCCAAACACACAGAGGTGGATATAAAAATTTAAAAAAAGGAAAATCAAAGGGACTTTGGATGTGCAAGCATGACAAGACTGTAGGTTCAAGGTTCTCTTTAGTCTTCTGATATCATTTTAAGAATTTTTAAAAATTATACAAGAACAAGATTGCTCTTGCCCGCGGCCCGCACTGAACAGGCCAGTGCAGGGTATGAGTGAGCATACCCTCCCAAGGGTTCACGCTTCTTGAAAGAGAGGGCCACACGAGAGCTGGGGTTTCATAAAATGCCACTAGAGAGAGGGAACGCCTTAGTTAGATGACTATATCATCGCATCACAAATGACTTTCCTCTGGAAGTTCCACACAAGTCCTCCCTGACGCCATTCACCTCCTTGCCCAAGAGAAAAAAACACAGACATCCACCCTTGTGTCTAAAATCGTAGCCTGTGCAAATGGCCAAAGGTGGTTGGTGTGCTCTACCGTTTCCACACTTACAAAGCCCATTTCCCTTAGGGCTCTGGCTCTCTCTTTATCTGTTTGACCCTAAAATCTCCCCATTGCCGCCTTTCTGAGTGTCCTTGAGTCGTTGCTTAATGTCCCATGGCCTCAGCTCCTTACCAGAATAAAGGTCAGGAGGATAATTGCTCAACAGATTATACTTCTCTGTTTTCCTATTTATTTGCCGTGTGACCTTGGGGAAGGTACTTAGTCTCTGAGAGTCTCAGTTTTATAACCTGGAAAATGGGTTGTAACTACCCACATCTACCTCCACAAGAATGACATCAGCATTGGCATTAACATAGAGCCTTGCACTGACATAGGTCAAGTCCAGGGAGAGGACTCCAGGGAGACATCCCATTCCACACGGAGCAGTGGAGAGAGTGGGCAGCGAATGCAGACTGAGATGACCAGGGAGGTGTGGAGAGTGGCAGCTGCCTTGGTAACTGACAGCCCTAAGACCAGGTGGCCCATGTAAACTCAGAAACACACCAGGCTTGCTTTGGTTATTAAAATGTGAGTGAAAAGGCACTTATGTCCTTCTGGATAGAAACTTTAAGAGCCAGTGCACACTTCCCCACATCCTCTTTTTGTCTTTGCAACAGTCACCACCAAATTTCCCGATGGTGGCTGCTCTACCATCCTGGGTCCCAGAAAAAAAAGGACAAGCATACTGTAAAAACCCTATCCAACCTACAGTGGCCAAGTAACGTGAACAAAACACATCCTGTTTTCAGATTCTCTCACATTTGGGGTTGTTTATTATTGCAACATTATCTAGCTCATCCCATCTAATAGGGTTACAAGTGGGGGAAATGATGCTGAGAAAGAAAATAATTGGCTCAAGTTCACACAGATGCTAAGTCCTAATGACAGGACTGAGATGCAAGTCCAGGTGGCCTGACTCTACAGCCCATGACTACTCTCCGTTGTGCAAACCTTCCTCTGCACCTTGATACTTGAATAATCCGACATCGTGTTCAAGTGGAAGCAGGGATGTTGACAAGAGTCCCACTTCAAAATGAGGGGCATAACGTGCCTCTCTTTACCTGGACTAATGAGTCAGAGGCGATGTGGGAGCCCCCAAGTGCAAGGGCATTTTGACTGCAGTAGGGACGTCATCAGGTAAAGGATCCTGAATGACATCTCTTTTCTCCCCTAAAGAGGCTCTTGTTGCCCAGGTGCCAAGGTAGCCCCTTTCATCAAGCCCTGCACGATCTAATTGTGAGTTCTGCCCAGCCTGGTCACTGGCTTAGTTTTCCTTAGGCCATAGCTGGCTTGCCAGTGGGTAGAATAACACTTATTTTAAGAGAAGAGAACATCACACAGCATCCCAGAAAAGAGGTCCTGAGAGCTTTGGGTACTAAGAGTCAAGCTCCGTGTACTTCTCTAATGAGTTGAGGATGTACACTGAGATGACATGCTTGGCCAGGGACAGTCCACATCGAAGCATCTTCGGGTTCTGCAGACCGCTCAGGCTGAGCAGTTAGGATACTGGGATTCAGGCCCACCTCTGCAACTGACCATCAGCATGACCTTGGTTATAGCTCTAGGCCTCAGATTCTCTATCCATAACACAAGGGAAATGGAAAAGCTGATACGTATGGTGATTTCCAACTTGAAAATACAACGGTCAAAATGGATGCCAACTCTCACCTATTGCCAGTACGCATGTAAATTGCACAATCCCTATGGTGAATAAATTGACAATATCTATCAACGTTAAAAATGTTCAGTAACCCCGGACCTAGGAAACTGTACTAAAGAAACGCTTGCACGATGAAATGACGTTTGCAAAAGGTTATTCATTGCAGTATTGTTTGATAGCAAAAGACTGGAACTAATCCAAATGCTCATTCATAGGAACCAGTTAAATAAATGATGGTACATCCACAGTGGAACACCCTGGAGCTTTTAGAAAGTAGAAGGAAGTCTTTATGTCCAAATACAGAAAGATACCCAAGGTACATTAAATGCGGGAAAAAGTAAGACTCGAAAGGGCTTGTGTGATATGCAGCAGTCTATGCAAGAAAAAGAAGACAAGAGCATGGGAATTTGATTAATCTACACATAAAATACCTCTGGAAAGGTACACAAGAAAACATAACACTCTCCAGGGAAGACAAGTGCGTGGCTGGGATAAGGAATGGAAGGATAAACTTTCAGTGCACATTCATTTGTGTCTTTTGATTTTCGAACCACCTAAATATATTACCTCAAAAAAAAAAAAAAAAAAGAGAAGTAATAACACTACAATGTTTTTTGTTCTGTTTTGGTTTGGTATTTTGCGGTACGCGGGCCTCTCGCTGTTGTGGCCTCTCCCGTTGCGGAGCACAGGCTCCGGATGCACAGGCTCAGTGGCCATGGCTCACGGGCCCACCTGCTCCGCGGCACGTGGGATCCTCCCGGACCAGGGCACGAACCCATGTCCCCTGCATCGGCAGGCAGACTCTCAACCACTGCGCCACCAGGGAAGCCCCCCTACAATGTTTTTTAACTGCTGCTGGCTGAGGGTTGAATAAGAATCGAGAAAATTCTTGAGAGCACATTGTGAAGATACTGAAGAGTCTCAAGCATGTTCCTCCTGGAGCCCAGCACCCAAAGGCTTCTCACGGACAAAAATCTCTCTCTTCTCTCTTCCCAATATCCACTATACTCTCTGCCTTCTTATCACTCCTGTTCTTCAGAAATGTCACCATTTACCTATAATGGGACTCTTAGATTCCTTTAACATTTTCTTTTCAGTTTTGATGAAACGACTTTACATATAAGAAAAAGGAGTCATGGAAATAAGTAAGCAGAATTAGGGTCTAGATAGAGTGCCAATTCCCCATGAGGCTGTTGGACAAGTCCCTTCCCTCTCAGGGCCTCAGTCTCTCCACTGGTTCAACAAGGTCTGTGGAACAGGTGATGCCTCAGGTCACCTTCCTCCCAGCTTTATCTTTCAAGAGTTCTAAGAATCACATGGGATAGAGCAAAGGCAAGACCACATCCTGGAGAGAGCTTTGGACCTGTTACTTCACATGTATATTCCCACTCTACTCACTGCAATTTGGCAACATTCTAGATGGACCAATGAGTGTCCTGGGGGCAGGGAGGTGGTGGTTTCTACACCCCAGTAGAGGGAGGTGGAGCCTAAGCAGAGCATGGCAGTCTTGCTGAGTTAAGGAGGCAGAACTGGAGTTTTGGGGCTGCTGAAGTGGCTGGAATTTGTAAGACAGGATACCAGAGAGTACCTGTGGGGATTTTATGCCAGTCTTTGGGTGACCGCTGGCCTGCATATATGCAAGGCAAAGCTCTGTAAAAGGTCCAGAAAAAAGTAGTTGACACAGGGCTGAGAGCTAAACAAAAATACCAGAGGTTGTACAGGGATAGGAAACATTGGAATCCTGGTCCAGCTGCAGTGGCAATTCATTTGAGACCCCAGAAAGAACAAGTCACAGTAGTAGGTATCACATCTGAAAGTAGGACCACACGATAAGGTGACTGACAAAATTGAAGTAGATCCATCCTAACAAAGAATAAACAACCCGGACAGTTTCAGGAGGCCATGCCAGTAATTTAACTTCCTGCCGAGATAAAATTCAATACCATTTAAGATAAAATGACTAAGCCAGACTACCTGCAGCATAGCAGCCACTATTCTTTTTTTTTTTTTTTTTTTTTTTAGTTTTTGAATTTTATTTATTTTTTTATATAGCAGGTTATTATTAGTCATCCACTTTATACACATCAGTGTATACATGTCAATCCCAATCACCCATTTCATCACACCACCATGCCCACCCCCCCCCGCGGCTTTCCCCCCTTGGTGTCCATACGTTTGTTCTCT